>NC_059383.1:5863800-6073800 GCF_019703515.2 Myxocyprinus asiaticus | reverse complement strand
AAGTGCTCGGGGCGCAAAGAGAGATGCTTTTGTTGTAGCTCTTTACTGTAATTGACATTGAACCAAAAGTTTACTTTGTTTTTCCATGTAAGCTTATTGGGGAAAGGCAACAGCACACGTACACAGAGCATTAGAGCAAAACAGTGCCTGCCCACTTTTGGCTTTGGTTCAGAAGTATTTTTCCCCATTGATTTTCTCCATAGGGATTTCAAAGAATTCTTCAATAAAGTGTTCTAAGCCTTTAACCAAACCAATGAGCTCTGAAGTGAATCACAACATTACAAACTTAAATTTGAAGCAAAAGATATAGGAAAATCGTGAAAAAAGACAAAGGTCCAAGACTTCGTACTTAACGTCTTAAATAAGGAATAAAGTACAATCCCATGAACATTGTTAATTACAAAAAATATCGCTCTTGAAGTTAGAATATCATTGCAGTATTATTGTGAGAGTTAACATATCACAATACTTTGGAAAGAGCATTTTCCCCTAAATCTAAAAGCCATACTGTTGTCTCAGGACACACGTCTCAAGAGCAGTAGGCGCCACTACACCTAGTTGTGCCCAAAACAGCACAATGTGATTGTGATGTCACTTCTTCAAACATAAATTGACTGTACCAGAACGTGTCCATACCCAGCTTTAACATCAGTGTCTTAAAGTGCTATTTTAGGCCCTGCAAGTACTGTATTCCAGAGTAACAGTGTTGACATGGCACAATGGTATAAGCGTTCAAAAATAGCACTTTAAAAATGTCCTCTTCCGTGGCCTTCAACCACATAAATAATTAAACAAAAGACGTGCCATTAACGTTTCTTTAGAATTAAATAAAGCACTGGACCTTCTTGTTGCACAGAAAAAGGGTTTATACAAATCTTGATAGGAAGAATTTCACAATAGACGTACTTGATTATACAGCATATGCCATGCCTCACTGCTACAATTGTTCTTACTTGCTGATTTGAAGTTCTTTGATCATAATCTTGACCAACCATTTTTTGGAGATTTCGGTCTTTCTCCATTCAAGTAGATGGTAGCAGTACTTGTATGCTGCTTGGATCCATAGAAAATAACTACCCGGGAGCGTTCCCAAGATGTCCGCCAAGTAGACTGAGTTGCAGTCCCTTTCAAGCAAGACAAGTCAGTTCACTTGGCAGCCATTTTTGGAACACTCCCGGGCAGGCTGAGATGCTATTTCTATGGATACCAGCTAATGTGCATGCTTGTTCTCTAGTTGATTGACAGGCGACGTCTGTATCTAAATGGAGCTCGTTTACCTATAAGGCGGGTCTTCCTTTTCTTTAACCGTTGGCCTTTGGGCATTCCAATTTCTCCCATTTATTTGAACACCAGTGGTCTGTCTCTGGTAAACTGTCTCTGAGTTGTCTTGAAAGAGACTTTGACCTCAGCATTCCGCATAGCAACACCCTAGCAACCAACTACTACCATACTAAACATCACTCAGAGCACCTAATCAACCATATATCAATGCCCTAGTAACCACCCAGAACCCCAGAGATTGCATGGCAACACTCTAGCCACTATCCAGAACATCCTAGCAACCACATGGCAACAACCTAGAACACACACCACTCATATTTTCTTTAGAAAAATCATTTATTATTATTATTATTATTATTATTATTATTATTATTCAGTTTTCAATGGACCTTATGGTTAAGAATTCTAGATTAAAGTCATAAGGGAAAATAGAATCAAAGACACATAGAGATAACACAATAAAACAGACTGAATCATGGGGGTGATCCTGAATTAAAAGAGAGAAAACAAAATGAAACTGTACTTTACAACACATGAGGGCTAAATTTAGCTGTGGTTCATGCGTTTTCACTAGTCTCTGACCTGTTGTCATGTCTTCATTAATAGCTGGTCATCATTTCAACACATTTCCTTCATCAGTTTTATTGTGGCCACTGAAAGGAATTTCATAAAACCAGCTGAGGAATTGTTAGTGTACTCTGACCAAGTTTAATAAATCCATGACCTGCTATTAAATTGGGATGCTTTTTAAATGGTTTTGAAGAAGTTCTCATGTAAGCTGGACATTTGTTGACTTGTCAAAACCTTCTCTTTATCTTAACCTGTTTCAAGGCCCCAGGCAAAGACCCGTCTGAACCCAGTGAGACCAGTTTAGAAGGGGACCATCTGCATGACACACACCTCAACAAAACTTTAATCGAGGTTGAGGAGGAGCCCAGGAACCCAGTGATTGCTGAGACCCCTGTCAAAGAGCAGGACAGCCTCAGTGACAAGTTACCTGAAGATCACGACAAACCAGTGAGCGAGACATCAGGCAAGACCTCCAGCTCTGACTCCGGGATCGAGGATGGGAAGAGCACACCCACCTCAGAGGAGGACTCCAAAGCAATCGAGAGCTCAGTCCCGGAGTTAACTTTACCACTGAGAACAGCAGAACCTTCAGAGCCATCGGAGTCTTCTTCAGATACTATGGCGCATCCATCGGTGAAGTCAGAGAAGCCTGAGGAACCGGAGACAGAAGCGCGCCATAAAGGAGCTCCAGACTCGCCTTTGTCCACCAAACAACCATACGATGTGCTCAAGAGAACCGCATCCAAGGAGCGGCAAAACCGTTTGTCTGGAGTGAGCGACAGGTCATCTACGGTTGGGGAGGATGTGGAGAGTTTGGTTCCTTACTCAAACGGCAGGTTATCAAAGCGATACTCGGACGAGGACAGCGAAAACATGGACATGAGCCCGAATATGTCTGGAGACATGTCGGTCAACAAGGACACGGGCACCATCTCTGTCAGGGTACGTCTATGTTTGTCTCTGTGTGTTTTGTACATAATAGAGGTTTCAAAGATCCTTTCTAGTGTGACTATAGTTCCAAAATCTAGGATGAGTCAAAAAACATAAACCTATAAAGAAATTAGGGCTGTCAATCCATACATTTAGAATCAAATTAGTTGCATGAGATGCTAATTAATCAAAGTAATCACCAATACATTAAATGTATTCATTTAGCAGATGCTTTTATACAAAATTACTTACAAATGACATACAACAGAAGTGATTCATCCTTAGGAGGCAGTAATAAGAAAAGTGCTGTAATACAAAGTTGTGAATTGCTTAGAGAAGCACAAGTAGAGAGGAAGGTGAGATACAGGTAAAAGAATGGATTGAGAATTAGTTTTGTTTTTTTAAAGAAGAAAATAGACTATTGCATAAGTAGGATTTGGTCAAGTGCTCGTGAAAGAGATGCATCTTAAGATGTTTCTTGAAGGTGGCTAGAGAATCGGCTGCTTTGGTGGAGTTTGGCAAGTCATTCCACCAGCAAGGAACAGTTGAAGTGAATGTCCAGGAAAGTGATTTTGTGCCTCTGTGAGATGGAACCATGAGGCACTCCTCACCCGCCAATAATTAGCTTCTGGAAGCCACAAACTTGAAGTAGCGAAAGTAGATGGGGGTGGGGAGCCAGTGGTTGTTTTGTAAGCGAGCATCAATACCTTGAACTTCATGCAAGCATCCATTGGCAACTGGTGCAGTTCGATGAGGCGTGATGTGTGCTCTCTTGGGTTCATTGAAGACCAATCGTGCCATAATTATAAATATAAAAATATATAGAAAATATAATCCAGAAAATGCCCATTGTACAAATGAGCCTGGATTTGTTCCTGGCAGGCAACAGATGCCATAACCCTACCCCCATCCCTAATATTAACCATATGAAGCGTGTAAGGCTGAGTAGCCTGCTAGGAACAACCTCAGGCACATTTCTCCCATCGATGCGAATCGGTAAGTGTTGTTTGTTGACTGTTGCCTGTACAGCTGGACTTACTTGGACGTACAGCTTACTGCCCCCTGCTGTCTGAGACTCACAAAAAAAATGAATGCGGTACTTCAAGCTTGAATTGCTCTGCTGGTGGGGAAATTGCTTATTACAGAAATTATGAACAGGCCAGGGGGCATGATTTATTGAGTCAATTTTTTTTATGTGTTTATATAATTAAGCACTGAATTAACATTTTAAATCAACAGCTTTATAAAAAATGCTTTAATACTATGTATCGATTTTAAGTATTTCAATCCATATTTGAGAGTGCAGTGTATTTTTATGATTAGAGTAGCACCAAACTCTAGTGGATTCAAATGTGCATCTCTTCTTGTGAGGCATGCTATTTGTATGATGAACAGAGTTGTGTAATTGTATGACAAAACAGAAAAGACTTCAAGTCGTTCTGATGCTGCAAACTGCTTTCAGTGTGAACAGCCTTTTAGAAGGCAGCTACCTATGCAGGTTGTAGACAACAAGGCAGCTCACTAGGTTTTGCAACAGAGCTTAAATGTCAACACACCCTTTGGATTTAAGAGGTATAACTTCACCCATCATTTGAGCACACCAATAACACACTTGGTCTTTTCACTAATACTCTCACTTCTGCTTTCATTTACCATGTTGGCCTCTGTTTAACGCATTAGTGCCAGCTACACATTTGGGCCGCAGTAGAACAGAGCCCTGCTTATGAGAGCTTGTGGAACATTTTGGAACGTGCGGCGGCACTGTGCGGGTAGTACACACAGTAGTACAGTGAAGGTACACAGCTCAAACAGGGTGTGGAAGTTGTCAAACAGAGTCTGCAGACACCAGCAGAAACCTCTCCCATCCAAACCATTCCTCCTACACCCCACCTGGACTCTCTTCCTAATGCTCAATGGATGAAACCATACAGTTCTGCATGTATTAAAGATTTGAAGGACAGCAAGTGACAGAGATAACACTTTTCACGAATAGGGTACAAATTGGTGTCCGGTAACTTTTTTTTTTTTAAAGCATTAGAGGCACAAATCCCATTCTGTCCTACAAAGCAAAATGCCAACATTGAAACTGTGAAAAATGGCTTCAAAGTTCTTTTCGGATTTATTATACATTTTACAGCTATTGCAGTTTTCACACACTTAGTAAATGATGATAGAATTTTAATTTTTGGGTGAAATCTCCCATTAACGTGGTAATTTTGGCTTGTCCCACCACAGAGATCTTGACCTTCTTGACTGTTACCAACAATCAAACAGCAGTGTCCATTTTAGTCATTAATTTTTAATTGTTGACAAATTTTAATTACCAAACATGTAATATTTAGCTATTTCCCACTTTTTTCTAATGGTAATTTATGCTAATTATCAGCAAAAACTACAAACCTACATTTGATCCCAAACTAGCAAGCCCCACATTTTGTCAATTTTATTTATTTATTTATTTTACCCAACAAATCACATACTGTATATTATGATTCAATACCTTGCGGGCCATCACGTTATAATCTAGCTGCTTTAAATGTGTGCGCTCGAGGGATGAGCATTCCCGTGACAGAGTGTGCATCAGCCGGGTGCGGTTTCAATCTCTCCCCCTTAGATCGGGACATTCGCTCAACTCATAGAAGAGGCGCTGACCGCACAGAGAAATGCCAGTTTTGGAGTTTGTAGTTATTTACATGACCTGCTTCTTTATTATTTGAACTTTAATAAAGCTATAACACATTAAATATAACTGCATTAAAGATGTATCGCTGGGGTGTTTCCTTTAAAGAGCTCTGACTCCGCTTATTCCACAACGAGTGTGCTTCTTATTTGGTATTTTTGTATAATTCCCTCATACTTTTCGATCTACGTCACTTGAAAGTTTAGAGTGCATCTGGACTATGAGATGTCTTCCTCTCCTCAGTCAGGCGCGAACTGCAGTGCTGCTCTCACGTGCCATCATTAGAGTTTAATGTGATCTCATGTTACGTTAAATGACATCAAATGTCTATTTGACAGCGAATATTTTTGTTGACAATTTTTTATTATCGACGTTGTCGATAACGTTGACTAATCGTTTCAGCCCTTCTTGTGGTTGGACTTTCAAAACCGTGTATTTTAATGTTTGTCCCAGTTCAGTGTCTTGCCCCAAAGTTGATTTCCAATGTAATTGTAACTGTAAACATGATTTTTGCTTGTTTTTCCAATTTGAGAGACGAGATGAATAATCTTTTGTTATATTAGAGCTTAAACTTAAAATTGAACCCAGAGAGTTTCTTTAAATGAAGTCATTCAATTGCATCTTTCATCTTTCAAGCAGCTTGTCTGTGAAGCGCATGTCAGATTTTCCATCCGTTACCAGCAAACGCTCTTTGTTTCTGGTTCATTCAGCATTGTGCTTCAGTCTCTGTGACGATTGACGGGTCAGCCATCACTGGCATCCTGTTCATTGTTTTGGGTGCCAGAAAACATTCTAATTTCTCGTGTCTGCTTTTTTCTCTCAGTGGTATTCAGCAGTTGAACTCTTTTCTGTCCTTCATTTGTGATACTGTATGGTCAAAATGATTTGAAGTCTTTTTTTTTTTTTAAATGTTTGTGCATAAGTATCAAAACCTGTGGCTTTAGCAGACTGAAACCACATCACAGGATGCACAGACAGCAGTCAGTGTCTCATAACCGCAGAGAACTGACTTATACCACACCCATAACACACACACACTTTCTACAAAGCTAGTGTTGGGGAACTTTTTTTGATCCTGTTGCTACAAGCTGCCCATAATTTGTAGTTCAATTACAGTCAAGCTGCTCTTTAGCTACTAATAAAAAGTGGCATACTACATTGAATTAATTTAAAGGGGCAATGTTTTTATTTATATGACTTTGATTTGAATAAATTATAATCTGAGAGCAGTTTTTATCGAGGAAGGGTAAATATCACTTGAACGGACTCATTTCCTAGTAGTGGGGATTTTGATTTATTTCAGTAACTTTCTCCTTTAGTTGCTTAATATAACTTAAAACTTGAAACACCCTAATTTATATAAATGAGTTGAAAACATAATGACAAACATCAGAATTTAACAGTTACTCCCCAACCCTGCACAGATGATACGGCACAAAAACTCTTTTCCTACAGTGTCTTTTTAGGGAGGATGTGAATGTTTACTCAGCTGTGTCAAACACACAGGTTTCAATGCTCAAGTGATGACATTTATATGACAAGATCCAAATGATGTCGATAAGCAGTGATGTTCGCTATCTTGACTGCATCTGATCAGATGAACTAGAGAGCTTCATTTGTACATGTGCCATCTTGATTAGACAAATTCCTTGTAAGTTCTGCATTAGGAATTCCAAAAGTTATTCTGAACTCATGTTCTGCTGTCGTTTAATGTGAATATGCGAATGTCACGAAGACATGTCCAGAACAATTTCCCCAGCCAAATTCTCATTACTGTAATGCTGCTATCATACTGCATAACCGGATTATTTGCTTTTAGATTTTAGTTTCATTTATTATAAATGGAGATTCTCATTAGATTGTAATTACTGTAATAATAATAATTTAAAAAATCAGCATAAATACTATCATTTTTTTTAAAGAATTTTTTTGTTTAATTTTGTTAATGCATTTGTATCATATTTTATTTTTATTTTTGGGGGGGGGAGGGTGTTGTATACTGTGTATATACACACACACACACACACACACACATATACATAGCATACAGTATATAATAATATATATATATATATAGCATACAGTATACAATTATTTATATATATATATGAGAGAGAGAGAGAGAGAGAGAGAGAGAGTGTAAGATCTCAACACCTTTATTTAATGTCTGTACTTCTCTTAATCTTGATATTTCATTGAATATCAACCTTTGTGAGATTTATTGCATCTAAACCATTATCAAATTTTTTGTCAATGGAAAACAGTGATCTGTGACATTCTGTTATGTTGGATATTAAGAGTTTCATGTTTATTTGTTTCTGAAGGATTTGTGGACACATTAAAATATTTAGATTTTTGGATTAAAACATTGTGTTTATTTTGAAGTGACAAGGTAAAGTTAGACCCTTGGGGTAAGATCAACACAAGTCAACACCTTGATTATCAGAAGTTTTTATTTTTGTGGGCGGGTGATTCTCAAGAAAACATGTCAAGAAACTGTGCTGGTCATTTTTAACCCCATATTAATACCAAGAAAATATGAAATTATATTTTGCATAAAGAAAATGTAGCCTGCATTTAGGAATATCACGAATTTTTCATATATCAGATAAACATTTTTTGATATCAGATCAGAAAATAAAAAAATAAATAAATAAAAAAAAAAAAACACAGGAAATTCTCTACTGCAGCATTTGTTACTGCAGCATTTTAAATATCTGGGACATTTCTGGCACTTTTTGTGCTATTTTAGCCCCGAGCTGTGGTTAATTTGTGACCCGGTCCTCACCCATCACAGTCTCTTTTCTTCATTTCTCATATTACTCTTTCTTTCCCACCAGGACTCCAAGAAGACGCTCAAACGCACCCGTAAATTCTGGGTTGACGATACAGAGGTGTGCGTCACCACCACCAAAATCATCAGTGATGATGAGACGAAAGACGAGGCGATGAGGTTCCTCAGGCAAGTTCACACCATCACCTCACTATTCTCCTTTAAATCAAGCTCTTCAGTGAGAAAACCGCAGCAGCTTTTCCACTTGTGCTTGGATTTCGGCTGAGTAAACAGACATTTTTAGGCCTCAGGTCCTTCCAAATGGAACAAAAATACACAAGGGAATCTTTGTGTACTGCCAGAGGAAATGGGCTGTTTTTAATCCAAGATCTCCTTTAAACTGATCAATCCATCATTTGAAATCTCACAAACCGTTCCGTTTTTGGGCTGATCTGTTCTGTTGAAACAACTCGGCTCTTTCACCATCACATACAAACATTGTGCAAAACATCTCCACTTCTGCCATCTAGTGGTGTGATAGTGCCTGTACATGTTGTGTTAGATCAATCACAGACCCAGATATTTGCTTAATGGGCCTAAAATAGGCTTCAGTTTCTTGATGCCACATGTAGTCTTATTTTTCTCTTTTGATTTGGGAGTGAACTATGACCAGGCCATGTTCTTGACAGGCTTTGTGAGATTCAATCCCATGTCAAAACTGCTTGTGGAGCATTCCTCTGGTGTTTGGTTGTGTGTGAAGTAATTTAATGAATGAGGCCAGGGTATTTTTCCCATGATGCCGTCTGTGGACTGTTGCATTCTGGACATTCTTTGGTCGGCGGGACACTTAACATGTTGTTCAGCTTAAAAAACATCAGAAACAACCAAGCCCTGTTTTATTATTGTGACGGGTCAATTCGTTCTACTTTGCAAGTTACAGATTTTTGGAGCCCTCTCATTTTCAAGTTCATTTTTTATTTATTTATTTGTACATTTATTTCAGTGTGTGTAATTAATTAATGGTGTTTGCAAAGGCAAGCAAAGTTTAAAGGTAGGGATTCAGATTGCATAATTTGTGACATTAATAACAATAACATTAAAATTACAAACATTATAAGTGGTGTTTGAAAAGGCATACATCACAATTACTATTGCAACCACTATTACTATTGCTCATACTTGGGGTTAGCGATTAGACCAAACTCATAATTCAAAGTATTCAACTTTGGCATATAATTTTTCCCACACTGGTTTTGCTACAGATATGAATGATACCTCTAATAATATGTCTTGTATAACAGATCGGACTTATGATTGGGTGAAAAAACAAAACAAAAAACATCTCATTGATTTGCAATGGAGGGACACAAACAGTTTGTTAAAGGGATATTTCACCCAAATATGAAAATTCTCTCATCATTTACTCACCCTCATGGCATCCCAGATGTGTATAACATTCTTTCTTCTGCAGAACACAAATGCAGATTTTTAGAAGAATATCTCAGCTCTGTAGGTTCATACAATGCAAGTGAATGGTGACCAGAACTTTGAAGCTCAGAAAAGCACATAAAGGCAGTATAAAAGTAATCCATATGACTCCAGTGGTTATATCCATGTCTCCTGAAAAGATATGATAGGTGTGGGTGAGAAACAGATCAGTATTCAAGTCATTTTTTACTATCAGTCTCTCCTTTCAAACAGCCCTCCTAAGAGTTCTTCTCCTTTGGTTTTTAGTGATTCACATTCATTGTGCATTTTGCCACCTACTGGGCAGGGAGGAGAATTTACAGTAAAAAAGGGCTTAAATATTGATTTGTTTCTCACCCACACATGTGATGTCACTTCTGAAGACATGGATTAAACCACTGGAGTCATATGGATTATTTTTATGCTGCATGTGTGTGCTTTTTGAAGCTTCAAAGGTCTGGTCACCATTCACTTGCATTGTATGGACTGCCAGAGCTGAAAAATTATTCTATAAATGAACTTATTTTTTTTTTTGCCTTTTACAAAAATGTCTTCTATATTTCATCGTCATTCATTTATTTCTGTCAATTTATTTATTCATACTTATTTATTTTTTAAACATATCAAACATATAAAAGACTAGTCAGTTTAATATGTAAGATAAAGCATGAAAACAGTTTTCTGAAAACCTGAGCTCCTGAATATATCATTTTCTAAGGGAGTATTTTTGTCTTGTTTTTTGGTAAAAATAATGAATTATCCTAAAAAATAAAAAGATAATTTTTTGTTTTCAGAAAAATGTAACAAAACTGAGTAATGTTGTGTGTGTGTGTGTGTGTGTGTGTGTGTGTGTGTGTGTGTGTGTGTGTGTATATACAAATTCTAGTGGAGTGAAAAAAAAAAAAAATATGTAAAATAGTTAACTCCACCACATTTCTCTGGAAAAAAGACATTTTCTAGGTCATTCTGCTACATTTCATGTTTTAAGGACGATTAGATATTTTATAAAGTAAAAAATACTAAAATATTAAAATTATATTTTGGTTGCATTTTTGACATTATAAAAGTAATTGTGTAAAATAGACACATAATATCGTAATATTGATCCCAGACCCCTGAATGGAATGGAAATGAAATCGTATTGTGGCAGACTTTGAGGTATCGGCAAACATCGGCTCAAGATTGTATCATGATGAAACTCCCGATTTACACCCCTAATATATATACAGAATATACATATATACAGTATATGGGTGTGTGTGTGTGTGTGTGTGTGTGTGTGTGTGTGTGTGTGTGTGTATATATATATATATATATACACACACACACACACATATACACACATACTGGTGGCCAAAAGTTTGGAATAATGTAAATATTTTGCTCTTATGGAAATAAACTGGTAGTTTTATTCACCAAAGTGGCATTCAACTGATCACAATGTATAGTCAGGACATTAATAACGTGAAAAATTACTATTACAATTTGAACTTCATAAACTACTTCAAAGAGTTCTCATCAAAAAATCCTCCACGTGCAGCAATGACAGCTTTGCAGATCCTTGGCATTCTAGTTGTCAGTTTGTCCAGATACTCAGGTGACATTTCACCCCACACTTCCTGTAGCACTTGCCATAGATGTGGCTGTCTTGTCGGGCACTTCTCATGCACCTTACAGTCTAGCTGATCCCACAAAAGCTCAATGGGGTTAAGATCCAGAACACTCTTTTCCAATTATCTGTTGTCCAATGTCTGTGTTTCTTTGCCCACTCTAACCTTTTCTTTTTGTTTTCTGTTTCAAAAGTGGCTTTTTCTTTGCAATTCTTCCCATAAGGCCTGCACCCTTGAGTCTTCTCTTTACTGTTGTACATGAAACTGATGTTGAGTGGGTAGAATTCAATGAAGCTGTCAGCTGAGGACATGTGAGGCATCTATTTCTCAAACTAGAGACTCTGATGTACTTATCCTCTTGTTTAGTTGTACATCTGGCATTCCACATCTATTTCTGTCCTTGTTAGAGCCAGTTGTCCTTTGTCTTTGAAGACTGTAGTGTACACCTTTGTATGAAATCTTCAGTTTTTTGGCAATTTCAAGCATTGTATAGTCTTCATTCCTCAAAACAATGATTGACTGATGAGTTTCTAGAGAAAGCTGTTTCTTTTTTGCCATTTTTGACCTAATATTGACCTTAAGACATGCCAGTCTATTGCATACTGTGGCAACTCAAAAACAAACACAAAGACAATGTTAAGCTTCATTTAACAAACCAAATAGGTTTCAGCTGTGTTTGATATAATGATAGTGATTCTTCTAGTACCAGATGATCAATTTAGCATGATTACTCAAGGATAAGGTGTTGGAGTGATGGCTGCTGGAAATGGGGCCTGTCTAGATTTGATCAAAAATGACTTTTATAGTGATGGTGCTGTTTTTTACATCAGTAATGTCCTGACTATACTTTATGATCAGTTGAATGCCACTTTGGTAAATTAAAATACCAATTTCCTTCCGAAACGGCAAAATCTGAACATTATTCCAAACTTTTGGCCACCTGTGTGTGTGTGTGTGTGTGTGTGTGTGTGTGTATTTAGACAGTTTATGATATTGCATTATGTGTAGCTTGTTTATTGTTTTCCAGTATAAATATCTAAATATTCTTGGAACAAGACATATTTACTCGACAAGCAAAATGGCATCAGATATTAAGTCCTGACCAAAATTAGTAAACTTTATGGAAAAAATCTGCCAATGGGGTAAGAAAAATAATCTTGTTTTCCCTTTAAAAAAATTTTTTAACAATTTTCTTGGCAAACAGTTTTTTCTTGTTTTAAGCATAAACCTCACCAAATTTAGATTTCTTTGAAAACAAGACATTTGTCATTTTGCTTAAGTAAATTTATCTTGTTTTGAGAATGTTTCGATATTTTTACTGGAAAACAAGACAGAAATATTTTTTGCAGTGTACAAGTTACGCATTTTGACTAGCACGTAACCTATTTGAAGTTCACCTGTGGATGCGCTACATTATGGGTACAGACGCAAGTTGTAATATTATGTTTATATTTCAGAAAAAAGAAAACCTTTATCAAAAAACATTTTCATCAGTAATTTTGTTGACTAGATTAATACTGAATTTGAGGCTAATCTAGATACCAGAATATCATAGGGACTTTATGACTTGAGTCAGTATAGACAACCACCGAGCAACCACCCAGAACACCATAGCAACTGCAAAGCAACGGCCTGGCAACCACCCCCAACCCCCAACCCAAACATAATGGTGTTGAGTTTTGCAGAGGCAAGAACCACTCGCATTTGCTTGAGGGAATGTACAAATCGAGTTGTTTTGTGCATGTGTGTAAATGTCTGTTCTTGCACATGCAGGCGTCAGGAGCTGCGAGAGCTGCGTCTGTTACAGAAAGAGCAGCATCGTGCTCAGGCCGTTCTCAACTTCAAACTCAAAGACCAGCGAGAGCAGATGCAGCGCAGATTTGACCAGGAGATGAATGTGAGTGTGTCTCTGACACTACTATGTGACATGTCAAAAGAAGAGTAACAGTGCTGAAATATCCGTCTACGTCTTTGTTCACAGGCCAAGAAGAAATACTACGACACAGAACTGGAGATGCTGGAGAAACAGCAGAAACTGACCATAGAGAAGATGGAGACGGATCACACCGTACGACTGCGAGACGAGACCAAACGCATCCGCGCCGAACAGGACAAAGCCTACCACAAGTTCCTGGACCAGATGAAACACAAGAAGAAAGAGGTGAGAGAATGAGTCATACATTTAATATTTGTGTTGATTTGTGGTCTATAATTTTATTATCTATTGCAATGGCTTTCATAAATATTTGTATGCAAACCTGTGGGGCCACTGTAGATCAGAAGCACATACATTTATCTCGGGTTTTGTCTCAGGTAAAACAAGAGGTGGAGAAACTACCCAGGGGTCAGAGGAAAGACAGTCTGAAGGTCAAAATCAACAACTTTCAACAGATGAAAGTAACTGAGGTATGCTTCGCATACTGTATGTGCCTTGTGTCATACTCATGGATGCCACATATTTCATATGACATCTGCAGTCGGCTGAGCATTATTACCATAATCATCAGAGTCTCTCTCTGTGCCAGACAGTGTCTGTATTATTATTCCTGGCTGTTGTTTGTACAGGAAGAGAAGTTTCTTGCAGATCAGAAGGAATATCTGGAGTCAACGCTGAAGAGGATTATTGCTGAAAACAAGCGTGAGATCTCGGAGACGGAGCGGCAGTGCCTCGACAAAAAACAGCATCTCATTAGAGGTATAGACAGGGTTGGGGACGTGTGACCTGGTGGATAAAGCTTAAAGGGATAGTTCACCCAAAAAGGAAAATTCTGTCATGATTTACTCACCCTCATGCCATCCCAGATGTGTTTGACTTTCTTCTGCAGAACACATTTGAAGATTTTTAGAAGAAAATCTCAGCTCTGTAGGTCCATACAATCCAAGTGAATGGTAACTAAAAATGTGAAGCTCAAAAAAGCACATAAATGCAGTATAAAAGTAATCTGTATGACTCCAGTGGTTAAATCTATGTATTCAGAAGTGATATGATAGGTGTGGGTGAGAAACAGGTCAATATTTAAGTCCTGTTTTACACTGCAGACATTTTGAAAATGTTCAGTCTAGATGAATTTTCCCCTGTTTAGATTGGAAAATTAACTTGGGTTACAGATGGAATAAAAATGGACATGAGATTTTGGGAGAGCATTCTATGTAAAAACTGTGAATTTAAATGCACAATCCATAAATAATACTAACCACACGATGAAGAGGTGTAGACACTTTTATTCATTGACATTTTCCTATTAATGTGGAAAAATCAGCGTGACTGTTAAATTCTGCAAACGTTGACCTCTGAGACATTGGTATATGATATGATATCCGCAGCATTATGGAGTGACTTTATTATTTTTTACAGACTGTGATGAGGCATTTCTGCCTTATTTAGCAGCGTAAATCTAGTAAAAAAATGTATATGATCATTTTTTTAAATATAAGTTAATAACATTATTCTTTGTGTTATATTACCCTGGAATCAGTTTTAAAACTGAATGACCACAGCTGTGAGGGGGTTTCTATTACAGCTGCTGAGAGAGTGACAGTAAATGTGTCGTCATCTCCCATCTGTCTGTCTTAACCCACCGCTCTCTATTTTTAACTCTTCTGGAAAGTCATTCAAACGTAAAAGTGGGTTTTTTATTTTGCTCTTGGAACAAATGGGTACGTGAAAATAAGATTTGGTGTGATCTCCCATTCACTCCCATTCACCGCTGTCAAAGTTTACCCTGCAAACGTTTACTCCCACGTTCCAAAACCCTGAGTGTGAAAAAGGTCTATTGAAATCGCAATGTAGCCTTGCATGCCATATCAGTGTGTAACAGCCTATATTGACTGCTTCAGTCAGCACTGTGCGAGCCATTGGCACCATCTAGTGGCTGTGTGCGGGAAAACACTGAGATGACAGCATCAATATGAGATGACCCATGTTTATTCGCTGCCCCCCACTTTGCTCGGTACATTTTCCTGCTTTTTTTGTGCTTAGCCGACCACATGCCTGATGTGGAATTCACTTGAATTATTTAGGACTACAGCAGCTATGTTCAGTGGTATCATAAAAATAACATATGACCACTAGGTAATACAGTGCAAGTGTTCATTTTGGGGAAGTTTTGAATCCTAAATTAACATGCAGACTCTTGGGTGTACGCTCACTCATTGCTTACAATCCAAGCTCTGTTTCCATCTGTCAGAGCATGAGGCCACTATCTGGGACCTGGAAGAGAAGAACCTTCATGAGAGACACCAGCTGTTCAAACAGCAGCTGAAGGACCAGTACTTCCTGCAGAGACACCAGCTCCTCAAGAAACACGAGAAGGTCAGAGAGCTTCAGCTCTTTATACTGATATGAAAGATCATTCAGTGCTCTGATACTCACCCATGTCTGATCATTTGTTATGTGACAGGAACAAGAGCAGATGCAGTGTTACAACCAGCGCATGATCGAGATCCTCAAGGCTCGGCAGCAACAGGAGAAGAACAGACTGCCCAAGATCCAGCGCAACGAGGGCAAAACACGCATGATGATGTTCAAGAAGAGCCTGAGGATCAACTCCACCGGAAGCTCTGCAGAAGACCGCGAGAAGATTAAACAGGTACAGCGCCTCTCTCTTTCACCTCTCATTTCTGCACGTGTTCTCCGCTTTAATACTTGGCTCTCTCTGGTTTAGTTTTCCAGACAGGAGGAGAAGCGTCAGAAAGCGGAGCGACTGCACCAGCAGCAGAAACATGACAATCAGATGAGGGAGATGATTGGCCAGTGTGACAGCAACATCAGAGAACTGCAGCAGCTACAGGTGACACGAACATATGTGCAAGCATGAGATTTGAGTCTGTGTAGTGTTTTAGTTGTTGGTCTATGTACAAATGGCAGAGATCATTGCCTGTTACATTGCATTTGACTGACTAGGTCAAATATTGAAAGGGAGTACACTATGAACCTTTAGCAGATACTGAACACACCTGTAACTGTTCTGTGTGAATGTGTCGTGCAGAACGAGAAGTGTCATCTGCTGATAGAGAACGAAACGCTGCGTCTGAAGTCACTGGATGAGCAGCACAACCAGCAGCTGAAGGACTGGAGAGAGCAGCTCAAGCCCAGGAAGAAGGTCTGACGCTCACTCATTTCTCCAGGCTACTCACAGTACTAGCGCAAAATACATGAGAGACATTTCTGGCTGATATATTTGCATTTTGGGTCAAATAAATAGCTTTGAAAAATATAAGGTATTAAAAATACCTTTAGTCCTTTTGACAATTGAGTTATTGAACTGTTTTCCCCCTTATATATTAGCGAAAATCAGTGCAAGCCATTGTGTCACTCACAATAACATATAGGCAGATGCTATTTGCACCCTGGTGCAAATAATGGTGTATGCTATTTACACCCCAGTGCAAATAGTGTCAGATACTATTTGCACCCATATTTAAATAATAACATGCAGTATATGGGTATGACTGCACTGTGTTTGTGTTTATTTAGAGTCCCACAGACACACTACATTAACCCCACCCCTAAACCTAACCTTGACCTTACCTTAGAAAAAATAACCTTTGTTTTACTACAGTAAGCATAGTTTCACCATGGTATTTTTTGTAAATTTACAGTAACCAGTTAGTTTTTCTAATTAACCATGGTTACTATATTAACAACATATTACTGTACTAACACCATGGTTAATTGTATTAAAACTATGGTTTCTGCCAAAAAACATGGTTATTACAATATTAGTAATACAGTGATGCAATCTACACACAAGCGATGACGAGCTGCGGGAACGAGTGCGATCGACAGACCCCGCCTCCGGATCAAACCCTTCTCTGAACTCCTCGACATTCACTGTGACCAAATTGCTGTGATGAAATCAACATTTATATGAATTTGTATCTATTATTTTAAGTAGTATAAAAGTAAATGTTAAGAGTGGAAACAGGAAATCGGATGGGGAAGAAGAGTGGGACAAAACGCGGATTCGAACCACGGTCGCTAGGACATCAGTACACATTCACACACACGGTCATTACATCCCACGCCATGGCAGCGACACCTACTGTTTAGTTTGTCGTATATTTCTGTGGTTTCACCAGACTATTGGGGTGAAAATAGTTGCGCTGTGTGGCAGATGCTATTTACACCGGGGTGCAAACAGACACTCCGTAACGTATAATAGTTAGGAGAATTGCAAGAAAACATGGATCATATTTGACCTAAAGTAAAAAAAGAAATAATAAAGAGTATTGTATATGTACATTTGTGTACATATGCAGTACACATATAAATATACAAATGTATTTTATACATATATGTATTTATTTATAAAAAATAAAAAAAAATTCATAAAGGATATTTCATGATTTCCTATTACTTGCTGCCATCTAGTGGATTGGACTAATACTTTTAGCCGAGACATAAAGCAAAAAGAGCCTAAATCACAGGCTTTGAAAGACCTGATTAAAAATGTGTGTGTGTGTGTGTGTGTGTGTGTGTGTGTGTGTGTGTGTTAATAAATAAGAAAGTATGTTTATCATAAGATTGTGTACACCAGGGGTTGGCAACCTATGGCACGCATGCCAGCATTGCTAGTGCGATTCACCAAAAAGGGCTAAATAGTTGATCGGCTTGTGATGCGTGAATGGCAGCGAGAGTCTCCTCACACTTTAGCCTCCTATTCAGCTGATGAAAACACGCTGCGTGATCATGAGGAAGGATTACATCAAGATGTAGATTGGAATGCAGGTGTGAAAAACTTCTTATAAATAAAATAGTCTGCTCCTCTCTCACTGTTGCTTGCATACTACAAGATTACATGATTACAATGACATAATATAAGAAATATTTAAGATTCCACACAATTTGTGGGGATAAAATAGTTTCACCCAATTCATGAGATTCACCCAACTTTCGATATTAAATGTGAGCTAAAATATTTTTAAGAGATTTCTGCTTGCTGTTGCACTCCGTTTTTAGTATTGTTAGCTAGTTTTTAACTGCATTGTTGATTAACACATTTGATTGTCAGGCACTTTAACCAGTGTGTATGCTGTTCAAGACATTTCTGCACATGGTGAAATGTGGACGGTTTACAGATAGTTGTAGATTTAAACTGTCTCCTCTCTCAGGCTCTGGAGGATGAATTGAACCAGAAGAAAAGAGAGCAGGAGCTTTTCTTCAAGATGAGTGAAGACTCGGAGTGTCAGAACCTCGGCTCGCCCAACAAACTCAGCAAGTTCCTGCCATATGCCGATTCCTCGAACACATGAGCTGCTGCCCCAAAGCACCCTCACGTCAGCGGACTGCACACAAAGTATTTTACTTCAGGTTTTATTTTCTTAGAAGACTTGTATGGAGGTTTAATCGGCTATCATCTCACAGATCTCAATGAAAATGCACAAAAATCACATCTGAAATCCATGAATACAGTTTGACGCTACCAAAGTAAGTTTTGCATCAACTTAACCGCAAAGCCAAATAACCAAGTTAAACTAATGCTAAGAATTTAAAAAAATCAATTGGCAAAATTGACCTACTTGGCTTGTAATGGCTGATTTTGAATGTCTAAATCAGTAATCACATCCAGCTATACTTTTATGTTCATTGGTAGATATCTGGTCAACGTTGAGGAAAGTGCTTTGATACAATACATTGATTTAAAAAGTGTTAGTGTACTCATGAATAATTCATGAGGGGGATTGAGCTGTTTCACTAGGATTCCTTTATTATGACCACTCAAGATCTGACGTCAGACCCTTTTGCCTTCGTTCAGAAGCTTTTATTCTTCTAATTTTATCTTTAGTTACATTTCTGTTGCCAAATATAGTGTACAAACTTTACATGTTCTTATATATTTTTACATAAACAAAGTTACATCTATATCACTTTACTTTTCTAACAAATTATAGAACCAATTTCAACCTTGTACAGCTGTTTAAATGCTGAAAATATTTTGTTGCAAAGGAATTTACATTTAAAATTTTTCTGATCTGTTGCATAAGTTGTTCTTTACGAAACTGAACAGCAGAAATGTATGTTTTAATTGGTACATTAAGTTATTTTACTCGTTATACTTTTATTGTCATCAGAGATGTTTTTCGTTATTGTATGTATTAGATCGCAACTAATTCACCCCTTTTATTATTATCCCGCAATGTTCACCAAAATGTGAGTTTGGTGGCCAATTATAACTGTCAGTGGCAAATTTACTGTAAACACAACACACTGGACGAGATAAGCCCGTGCTGGTACGCCAAAAACTCTGAACTAAGGAAAGGCTCGCGATATTTAAGGTTTAAATGTAGTTCAAATGTTTTCCTATTTAGTTTTATTGTATTGTTGATCATTTTGTATCTTGCTGTTTGAAGCACTGTCATCTAACCAATGTGCAATATGTTGTGTTCCTTTAAATGTGTTCAAATTTTACCTATTGTGTTATTTTACAACCACTTCCATTCTTGAGCCGTTTGATATATTTATTTCTCCAAAACATGTCTGAGCACTGGGTACGAGATTTACACCTGTTTTTCTAGTTCCTTTAAAATGACTTTTTAATTTCTAGTATTTCCAGCACAATTACGACCATTCCTTTTTTTAGTCTTGCAGCTTAACCAAAAGTTTAGTGTATATGGATGTCTGTGTAAAGAAACTGTTGTCCTACAAGAGTATATATAATAAATGAGGTGTTTATTATTCATACGAAGAGTTACCTGTATTTGAATTGATTTCAGTAAACAACTGTTTAGAAATAATTGTTTTGCGAGTAGTCGGGGGGGGCCAAGTACCATATAGCTTCTAGAACTATATGTTAAAAAAGTTGTTAAATTTGGGATCCTCATCTCAAACCCTCTAGCGTCACAGTTTTATGTACATTTTAGCTGAAAGCTTTTTAATTGAATGAACTAGAAACAAAACAAAAAAATTCCCTTCTTTTAAAAAAAATATCTTAAATATTTTACGAATGTATTTTATAGAGAAATATTTGTGATACTCCAAACTAAAGGTAAACCTAAATATCGGTTTTACGATTAATCGGTGCCGATAGTTATGTTTTGGAACTATCGGTTATCTGCAAAAATCTATGCCAATTGTTGCTGATATTGTTTTTTTTCCTCATCACAAAAACCTCAGTTGGTGAAATGTGTATGTATACGGTGTATATATACAAAACTTTTCATTTGCTGAATTTACAAGCCATATATAGCTTCATTTAGTACATGCATATATAGAGTACCATAATGGAGCCAAGTCTCTGTCATCTCAAAATAAGAGTCCCCGGTGTATTTAAGGCTTGTTTATAGTAAAAAATCAGCCGTTATACAACAAATATGAATTTTTCTTGTTATTACTGGGATTTTGGTTGCACAATAAACTGCTTTTGGGATTTTATTCATCTTGGAGCCTCAATGTTTGTGCTCTTCTTAGTAAGGATTTATTTTTTATTATTCCATAAATCTTTTAAAAAAAAGATTAATCGTTATCTGCCTTTTGCACCACCTTAGGTGGTATTGGTAAAATCCAATATCGGTTTACCGCTACTCTAAATGGTCTTCCTGTAAAATGCCAATGAAGCAGACCTAGAAGTAGTCAGCAATCACGATCCATTTCCATAAATTCTACAGGTGTGTGTGTGTATATATACATATATAAATAATAACAAAAGAAATGAACACAGAATATTTTCAGCTCTTTGAAAAATCTTTAAAGAACAGGCATAAATGAAGGCCAGCAAAACAACTGTACCCTTAATAACTGCCCTGGCTTACACATATAATTAAAAAACGCCAGCAATTTGAAATGTTTATTTGATTTACATTTAAGTAAAAAAAAAAAAAAAAAAACAGCTTTGAAATACATAGTGAAATACTATGGACAAACAAAGTATCACACAAATGAGGGAAAAAATGTTAACAAATCTCCCACGTCATCTTGCTTATGTTCCTTTTAACTTGCAAAAATACATGCACACATAGGTACATAGATTAACAATCACTTTCCACACATGCGGTATTAACCCTCTGTTTTATGCCTCACAGTACAATTTTCTTTCATTTGCAAATTAATTGTATTTTAATTACAGCCATACCAGAACACATTCTGTTATCCTCTCTTAACCTTAATTCACAACTCAGGCACTTGCACATTATTTAGGGTTGGGATGTTGGATCAAATTGTTTTATAATCAACTAGGAACTAATGACCATAGAGCAACTAGTGAGCATATTATTTTCAGTACTCCAGGTATTGTCAACAAATTCGATTGGGCACTAATTCAACACTGATTTAGTTTTCTGCTGAACAAACAAATGGACAAAAATATAAAAAAAAACAACATTGATATTTTAGGTAACATAATGACTTCATTTTCAAATGTAGTGTTAACAATAAACATGTTTATCAAATCTATGCTTGAAACCAGTCAAGCATGCATGAAAAAACATTTGACAATGACTGGACCTTTGCCAGTGGTATGAAAATACTTAGGAGTTTGGGCAATACTGACATTAAAAATCACAATATTGTGGCTGCTCTGAGGTAATCCAGTACTCTTATTTACAAATGTGGACGATTGGTACGGGGGGGGGTTAGCGATAATCATGAAATAAAATTGAAAAAAAATGGGTGCCGCAGTACTGTAAACCATAAAGCCATTTGTTCAGGTCTTTTTCTGCACAGTGCAGAATTCTACACAAAATCTATGAAAAGTGCAAATTAAAAACAAGAAATAATTCTCATTAAACATTTCAGCAAAATTAGGAAAGGTGATGCTTTGTAGTAGCACCTGAAGCATTTCTTCCAAGACCAAGTCATTTCTATGGCTTTCTATTAGATATTAGCATTTAGCTGTAAACTAAAAGATTCATACTGGAAATATAGCATTTGTCATTTGTAAGATTTTGTTGCATGTGTAATATAGAATCGTACTCTAGAATTTATATCTGCTTATATACATTGCACAAAGACAACGTTTTGCTTATTTGCATATACTACGCAAAAAGCGCTGAGCACTTTGCATATTATACTGAGGCATTGAAAGATTGTTTATATATTGCTAGTCATCTTCAGCGATACATATAAAAAGGTTTGATTAACATAAAAAGGGCAAGTAATGTGAGGTTCAATGCTATCATCTGAAAGAACATCTTGATCTATACACATGGTTTTCCCCAAAGGGAACGTTACAAAAAAATAGCTAAAGCAAACTAATTATTATCGCATGTTTGAACTTGCAAAGGATGGAATGTAATGTAAAAAATATATATATTTTGGTACCCATAAATAAAAGATGTTAATTAAATAAGTTTTCAATAATAGGCAGCTGTATCAGAGTACCTAAGGTTTCTTGGTCAGGTAGTTTGAAGGGATCCAGCCCTCCATAACTGGCCCATCACTCACATTTTTACAAAACCACCAGCCACTGCTACTCCGCTCCAGCACTTCAAAAACAGCGCCCTCTTTGAAGCCAGGCGTCTGCTCGTCTCCTTCGAAGTCTGCCACAGCTAAGAACAGCTCCTCTTTGGCCGGCTCCTTGATCAGGGGTGGGAGTTTGTCTCTCGGAGGTCCAGGTTTTTCTGTTTTAATGAGGGGCTTTGGTGGCACAGGCACTTTGGGTTTGGGTTCCTCCTTCTCCTTGGTGGCTGGCAGAGCAAAAGCTTTCATTTTGGGTGGTGGGGGTCTGATTTGAGTAGGAACAGCTGGCTTGGCCTCTTGAAAGTCTTCTTGAGGAACTTCAGTATCTATAGGACTGGCAGGCTCAGCACTCTTCTTCGGTGGTGGAGGTCTTCGAGGAGCCACAGAAGGCCTTTGTGGTGGCTCTTTTGGTGCAGTTGAAGGCAGTTTAGTTGTTTCTGATGGGCCATGGCCATTATGTTGCTTAGGGGGGCATTTTGGCTCTTCATGTGATCTGCCATTATTCAAGGTGTTGTTGGATGTGTTGGACGAGGTGTCATTCTGTTGGCTAGGTTCACTTGAGTTGCCACCAAACTCTGGAGGCTTAGATGGACGAAGCTTACTCCTCAGGTTTGTGATATCCAACTCGTTCTTAGCTGCTGGCTCTGGTTTCGCTGCAGGGGCAGGTTTTGGTCTGATAACTGGTTTCGGCTTTACGAACGTGGCTGGGCTGGGAGAATCAGGCTTTTCTTCAAGTGAATCTGGCTTTGGTTTGGGAGGCTGCTTTGCCACATGCTTGAGGTTAAACTTTTTCACCTCCTTTTCTAAAACTTTGTGGCCACACTCCAAGCCCATCTCATTGCGCAGGTGGATTTGCTTGTTCTTTTCTTCTTTCTTAATCTCTGGGGGTTTGTCCGGTTTGAGAGGAGCAGCTTTTGGGGTCACCAACGGGATGATGACCCCTGGAGCCGGTGGTTTGGGCGGGAGAGGTTTGGAAATGTCTGTTTTGAGTTTGTCATCCAGTTCCAGGCTCTTGTTGATGGACTCTCTCCTGGGTGGTAAAGCTGGCTTCTCCTCAACTGTAGGTGAAGATGGAGGTGGGGGTAAAGGCCCTGAGAAATGGGGACTGCTCTTGACTGCATTGGGCTTCCAATCTCTCAGTTTAGGACGAGTGGGAAAATCAGAGTTGGATGAAGGTTTATCCGGCAGGGGTTTGGACCAACTATCTTCAGAGTTGGCGTTATTGCTGGAGGTATCATCAAGCTTCAGCTGAGCCATCTCACCAGGAAGGGGGGCCAAAAAGTTAGGCCTAGAGGCATTGCTAGTCTTCTTGTACTTATCAATAAATGTGACCGGAGCCCAGCCTTCCTTATCATCTATCTGAATGTACCACCAACCACTGGAGTTCTTCTCAATAACCTGGAAGTATCAGAGGTAAATGAAGAGATGCAGGTGAAATAGCTGGACATTTCGACTTGTGAACTAGTCAAAAATAAAATAACTTCATCTCCTGTTGTACTCACCTCAACTTTCACTCCTGCCTGGAAGCTAATACCATCGGGGATGGTTGTTTGAAAGTCAGCTATGGTGTAATACTCCTCCTCTACTTGTGGAGGCCCTGGAGGTTTAGGCAGGTTCGCTCCTCTTGGCTGTGCAAGAAGTTAGAAACAACCGAAAATCTGAATTTCTAAATTTTGAATCTGAAAGTTGGCTTTAGGGTTGCCAACTGTCCCGTCTCAGCCAGAATTATCAATATTTTGGCCAAAATGAAGATGTCCCGTATGCTGGATGCTGACTGTCCCATATTTAATTTATCTTGGATAAGCAGTGAAACGCTTGAGGGGGATCCCCATCATGTATTGAAGCGCTCAAAATGCTCAAATTTCCTGTATTCGTGTGGTGAAGAGTTGGCAACCCTAGTTAGCATGCACAAAATCATGTGCATACACTACATTTAAAACTGAAGGACTAACACTTGAAATACATTGAAACAACTAGTATCAATCTTACTATTGTAAGATCCCGGCGTGGTGGAGGTCTTTGTCTTGACCCTGCTTCTGTAAAAGTAAAGAGGACAGAGTTCAGAGGGCCTTAAATGTATTCTCAAAAAATAAATTGAGGCAATTATATTTATTTTTATGATTTAAGTAGGAATGTATCGATACTGATTTTAAAAAATGGTATGTACGAGTAATGATACCTATACGATACCACTATTTTATGCTGCAGTTTTAAGGTACAGCTACCTTATTTAACTACTGGATTTATTAAATATATATAGCCTGACTGAGGAAGCTTTAGTGAACTTTAGTAACTTAAAGTACCCTGCTGAAAAGACCAACTTAGACAAGTAAGAAAAAGTGTCATCAAAAATGCTGGTCTAGGCTGGTTTACACTGGTGGTGCTGGTTTTGTGCTTGTCTAGCTGGTGGACCAGCATAGCCACACTGTTCATCAGTAAAACTTAGCAGGTGAAACTGGGTGAATAATGTAGTATTGTTGGAATAAAATTGGAAAAAGCCTTGTGGGTACACCAGGACCCTACGCTGGGGACCAGCATCCAAAACACATCCTGGTCTTTTCACCAGGATATTCATACATGTTTATTTTCTCCATTAGAAACCTTTTTTAGGTATACTTACTACGCTTGCTGTCTGAGAATGGTGAAAATCGGTCCCTCTGATTCTCCTTGTTTTCCTTGCTGGCGTTCTGCTGTTTGCAAGCAACATCTAGATCATTAGCGCTGGCGTGAACTGGAGCACCAGATGCCGTCTTCTGACTGAGAATGTCAGTCTTCTTCAGGTAGGATGCCGGGGCCCAGCCCTCTTTATCTTGGTACCTGGGAAGGGGAGGGCACACCGCTCAGTCTGAGAAAATACTTTTTTCTGGGGACATTTGTGTTTTTCTGCTTTACCTGATCTTCCACCAGCCTTCCAAGTTTTTCTGAATGACCTCAACAGTCATGCCTCTCTCCAAATCAATTTCATCTTGATCACGGGCAGAGTACGGATAGATCACAGTGTACTTTTCTTCTGGAGACATGAAAAGAATGTGTTTACTTAATTAGTTAATGAATTAAATCCAACCACTACAGCCCATTTACCCCTTATGTTTTCTTTTTGTTTTGAAATTTATATAAAGCTTCTATATAACAATGTATTTCTGAATACAATTATTTATATGCTTACAACAGTGTTCTCAGTGGAAAACATGCAGTTGCAATTCTATTTGACAGTAAATGGCTATCTGTCATCTGCATGTCCTTTCTATTTCTGAACAGCAGATGAAGATTGGGGGTTGGGGGGATCTGGTCAGAGACTCAACAAGGTAATGACAACAATAAGTACATCATCTTCTGTGAAAAGTGATTATTTTACATGCTCATACAAAATCACAATCTAAACACAATACATGACACCACTAGGTTTGATTGTTTAAATGCATATTATCTCTATTCGTAGAAGTTCAATGACGGGTGCAAAGTTGAAATATTATCTGATTCCTCCATCTTTTTTTTTTTTAAAGTAAATCCAATACTTGTTTCATAACCTTGATGTCATTCACTGCCTGAGATGTTGTTGTTCTGCGCATTGCAGAATGACCTTCAACCACGTAGCATTCATCCCTAAAACATTTTGAATGTAACAGAGTTGACACAAACCATTTTAAGAGAGAAATTGAATATGTCTTAAACTGATTCAAATCCAAATACAGGTGCTTTTAAGCAAAAACATTCTTCCTGACATTCAAAAATGAGAAGATGACCTGATGCTGAAAACCGTCATACACAAGACTTGTTTAAAATGGAAAGACAGTGTTCTAAAAGAGGAAAATGATGAACAACTTCTCTTGAACAAACCACCGAAAAAATGTCAAAAGTAAAGCTCAATCGACTGCATTTGGGGCAAAATGTTGATTACCACAAAAATTGACTCTTCCCTCTTTTCTTTAAAAAAGGCACTTAAAGTGATTGTCTGAAATCACTTGCTAACCTTTTCTGTGTAAAGTTATATCCAATTTTACAACTTTGTTGCCAAGACAACGTAATGCCGTAAACCCAGAAATCACGCAAAAACAATCTAAACAAATTTACCGCTCATATAATAGAGTTTTAACAGAATTAATCTAAGTGGTTTTATAAAATTATAAGCTTCACATTTGTCATTTAAACCCTCCAAAAATTGTCCCCATTCACTTACGTTGTAAGTGCCTCACTATAACACAGATTGTTGCTTTTAATAGAAAAGGAGGGATGTTGAAATAATTTTTTGTGGTAGTCTGGGTTATTGGGCATTACTAAGCAGGTACATACTGGCCCAAATCCAAAGAGCCTAATCCTTAAGGCAGTCCTCACACCGGACGAGAAGCGCCACGTTGCAGCTAGATGGCAGCACAGGTATCAGACACAGGGCACATTGATGTGGTTCAGGTGACAGGTAGTAAACAAAAGTTACCAATGTTTTTCCCTTCTTCAAGAATGAACAACGCTAAAGTAAATAATCTATGTTCTTTGATAATGATTTGGTCGAATGCAATGGAAAATATGCGCGTTGCGCTATGTGGCGTGGCAGAAATTTGAGCAGCCTCCGGAGTCGTAGCTGGGCGCCGCCAACAGACGGCGAGCGGCAGTGTGCATACCTTCACTGAAAACAGTTGTTTCAAATTTTAGAACTCGTCATGTCATCCGCCAGATGTGTCCAGTGTGTGACCCCCTTTAGTCTGTAGGATATTATGTTTTTCAGTTATAGTTCGGGTTGCTCATTAGGGTTATTATAAAGTGTTACCAAGTGGAGTCACTATAAATAAACTTGAACTGTTCTTCAAACACGTTCAGAATCGCATCGTTGCCCGGTATGTGGAGCGAATAAAATTTATGCATAGAACAGATTGTTGGTGACGCTCTCTATTCTGCTCATACCTTTTCTGATGAATGTTTAAATTGTGATTATGTTTGACTGTTAATATTTACATGATTTTATGACAAAACATGCATCATTCAACACTACTTACGGGGTTCAGAAGAGCAAAGTTCTTGGGGAAAAAAGCCTTTTACAAAGGGCAATTTTTGTAAACAAGACGTGAGGTAAAAAAAGTAATTGTACAAAACACACAAGCCATTTATTTACACAATGTTCCTGTTCAGTGATTCATGCTATGTTCAGTTCCACAAGACATGCATGTTGCCCACACCACATGCATACAGTAGGTCACACATGCAGATGTTGGAGAAATTATCATCACAAACAGAGTGATAAAGTGGTGTGCTCTCCACCTCGCCCAAAGCCTGTGCTGAACAGATCCCCTAAAGTACGCCGGCGACCAACATGGCTCGGCAGTGACCAGAACCTCCGGCACACTCCAGCAGAGAGCAAGCACACACATGAGAGAACCTTGATTTCACCTCTATTTTCACTGGATATGCTGGGTATGCAAACATCTAATATTTGCCATGTAGTGCAGAACTGAAGTTACATTTCCGTCACACATCACTAGCAAAGACATTTTGCCAAAGTAAAAGAGAGACCTCAAGAGTGTGTACACAGTTAAAGGGATAGTTCAGTTTTTCTTCTGTGGAATACACGAGATGTTGGGCAGAAAGTTAGCTTCAGCCACTCTTCAATTGCATTGAATGGACAAAAGATGTCATAAAAGTGAATCAAACTAACATCGTGTTTGAGCTCCACAGAAGAAAGAAAGACATACAGGTTTGGCACAACATAATGGTGAGTAAATAATGGCTCTATTCAATTTCGGGGGAACTGTCCCTTTTGAATATCTCTTTATGCATTGGCTTTTTGAATCATTGCCATTGTAGGCGTAAATACATTTGAGAGAACTTTTCTCCAAAATAAACTTCCTTTAAAAGGTGAATTTCTGTGCCACTAGCAGCACCAAATGGAATTGCCAGACGATTTGTACATTTTCAGTACATTTCTTATAATTTATCTTATCTGTTCATATTAAACAGGAAAAAGAGAAGGAGAAAGTATTCTGACGTTCAAAAAAATGACTCATTTCACCTATAAGGGAGACAAGTTTTATTCGGTGCTCAAATACATTAGATTGGTCTGTGATGAGAAAGGTTTGATGAAAAGCTCTTTACCTCCTCCTTCTGGCAGTAAGAAATCATCAGGGTCATCCTGAGCTTCCAGACATGTGGCCGGTACCCAACCCTGAGCTTCCTCTGAACTAACAAACCACCAACCTGTAGAGAAAATCCAAAGACTCATGACACCCAGAATAAACCAAAAGGAATCGAGTCTATGGTTACTCAAGTCTGCGAAAATTCAGAATTTGAAAATGGGCTTCTTGTGTGAAGTTGAATTGGAATGACAGAAAGAGAAATTTACTGAATTGCAGTTTCAATAGTCCAAAAAAAGGTTTGGGGGCAAAACATAAAAACATCATTAATTTTGACAAATTATTAGGGCATTGATACATTTTTTTTTAATCAAATTAATTACATGATGTACCGAATATTTAATCTAATTAACTGCATTATCTATGTATATCTAGCCTACTGCAAAAGGCCCCCAAATAAAGGTAATTTGGAAAATATACTTTTTTTCTCCCCAATTTGGAATGCCCAATTCCCAATGTGCTCTAAGCCCTCGTGGTGGCGTAGTGACTCGCCTCAATCCGGGTGGCGGAGGATGAATCTCAGTTACCTCCGCGTCTGAGACCATCAATCCACGCATCTTATCACGTGGCTTGATGAGCCCGCTACCGCGGAGACCTAGCACATGTGGAGGCTTCACGCTATTCTCCGCGGCATCCACGGCCACCCCCACCCCCCCCCCCCCCCCCCCACTGAGAGCGAGAACCACATTATAGCGACCATGTGGAGGTTACCCCGTGTGACTCTACCCTCCCTAGCAACCGGGACAATTTGGTTGCTTAGAAGACCTGACTGGAGTCACTCAGCACGCCCTGGATTCGAACTCGCGACTCCAGAGGTGGTAGTCAGTGTCAGGAATATAATTAATTATAAATATATTATAGAATAAATATTATAATTCAGATATTTCAAATATATTATATCCAGGCACGTACAGAAGGGGTGGCTCTAGAGGGCTTGAGCCCCTCTCCTTTTGCTGAGGTGCCCCTCCAACGGAGCAGTGGCATAGCAAATGCCACCCAAAAAGAAAGCTTTCACACCCAAATGAAATTACCTTTTTTATGCTTAATAATAGTATGTAGGTGTGTAAAAATGCATCAATATTCTGCTGTACCTTTGATGCATTGATTGCGAAATGTAATAATTAGTGCTGTCAGCGTTAACGCATTAACACGTGATTAATTTCAAATGTTTAACGCGTAAATTTTTCTTAATCGCGATTAAGGCATTTACCGATTTGACATTAGATTCTGACATTTTATTCAGCTCCATGTGAGTTGTAAACACTGCTAGAGGGCGGGGCCTTTGCAATGTGTTTAGTGGGGACATTACACACATACACACTAAAAACAAACACACAACAGCGAGTACGTGCCAATGATCAAGTGCTGAAGGGACTTCGTGGGACTTCACTGAAGTCCTTCATGCGTCTTTTGTAAGTCAGCATTTTACCACATAAGCATGTCAATTCTTTTTCTCCCTGTTGACACATATAATTTCAACTTTGTACCCATTGCCGCTGAGCTTTTGAAGTGTCAGCTAATGGACACTGGACAGTTTGGATGAATTATTTTAATATTGGAAGTGCCAGCGCTAAAAGCAGAACAAGACGCACTTTTCATATGGAGTTCAATGCAGCGCTGGATGTCCTGACACAAATCATGTGCATTCCATATCTAAACAGAAAAGACAGCCTGCCGACTGATTAATATTAAATGAAGGTTTAATGCGCATTGCAATGAATACTAGTTCTTACAATCAGTCAACATACCATTTAGACTTTGGGAAGTGTTAAATGTTACTCGAATTGGAGCTATTTTATTGCATTTCTATCTTTATACTGTGGAGTTTGGAAAATGTAATAAAGAATTTTGACAGGAAATAAGTAGTAGTATTTTACTACTTTTAAAATCTGAGATTAATCGCAATTAACTATGAAAAATTATGAGATTAACTGCGATTAAAAATTGTAATCTACTGCCAACCCTATTAATAATAAATTATAATGACTATAATAATACCCAATGTGTTAAAGAGTCTGTCTCAGATCACACGCTTACTCTCGCAACAGACTGATGAAAATAAACGCACTTTAAATTAAAAAAGTTTAGTTCGGATTTCTGCCTCATTGTTCATAATTGTACGTGTATATATAAGCAAAGTAAGTTAATTGTTGTTCTTTTCCTACCAAATTGTGATGCATTATGCATATTGTGGAAATTTGGAGAAGACAATTGAAAGGTAGGCGACACTGCGCCTTGACTCACGATCATTATTTGTCCTTAACGTGTTACACGCCATAAAGTTTTTAATTCTGCGAGTCTGCTTGGTTAAAAATCAGACTCATCTGCCTGTATAGATGACAGATTTAATTTATATTTCAATTATTGGTTCAGTAAATGATATGCAAATCTATTCAAATAATTGGTCATTTACTTACCGTTTGTGAGTTTGCATGATGTTATCCTTTATTCATATTGGCACAATAATTACCGTGACAACATTCTTATTTTTCTTTTTTGTTATTTTATTGCAAACCTCACTGTACTCCACACAAAAATGGTTCAGAAAAGATTTTGAATCTTCTTACAGTTGTGCATTCTTCTGTTCAACACAATGCATCATGCATTTATTTCTTAGCCACAATTAAGTTTGTGAACCAGTGAATGTAACCTACATTTTGGTGTCAATTTTCCTGTATAGTGCAAATCCTCCTGCCGTTTCTTTAGCATATTTTGGAAAATACTTATGAATACAAAACAATCAAATAAAATTTTATGACTAGTTATTAAGCTTGATATATTGATACATTAACAGGCCGACGTACTTGAACTTTAAAAAACGCGTCTTGAGATGCATTCTGTTGTGCTTGGTACAGCTGTTATTGAGCACAAAAGTGCATCTGTGGAAAGCCGTGCAGCTTGTTTGTTTGATGAGGCATGTTGCCTGTACAGCTAGATAGTGCTGACTGCCCCCAACTGCTTCAAGGTGGTACATCAAGCATGAGTTGCTCCGATGGAAGGAACATTCCTTATAGCCCTTATTCACAATAGCGCCATCTTTGATTTTTGAGATAAATTAATGACTTACCGTCTCTTCAATATTTGCCCTGTATAAAGCTCCTAGATTACATCTAATTTTCCACAACTCATGTAGTCAGGAGTTTTTATTCTACTGAAATTTCTTGGAAAGATTTTTTTTCCCAATGTTTCATAAGCGGAACGATCCAAAAACACTTTAAACAACTGTACAACCCACTGAAGAGATGGCGCTGCTGTGAATAAGGTCTTAAAGCACAGGTCGGGGGCATGATTCATCGCCTACATTTTTCATACAATTATTTGCACAAACATGTTAAATCGACGGCCCTACTACAATATAAATTATATTTAACTTCAAATGTTCTGTATGTGTCATTCTAAACATTTGTGACCAAAATTTAGTTTGAAATTTGAAGGGTCTACGAAGAGTTATTGATGCCTTTTTCACAGAGTTGTCAACTCACTGCAAAACAATAATTTTCTTAATATTTTTTTGTTGTTTTCCAGTAAAAAATATCTTAACATTCTTAAAACAAGATATATTTACTTGGCAAGCAATATGGCATAAGATATTAAGTCATGTTTACAGAGAACTTGTGAAATAAGAAAAAATAAATAAAAAAATTCACCCAATGGGGTAAGAAATATAAAACATGTTTAGATATTTTTACTGGAAACTAAATCAATATTTTTTTAAATTAAATTGATCTTTTAACATATATGAGGTCATTGTACTATAAAAACATACTGTAAGTTTCAAAACTTTCTCCTCACTGCAAAAGGAGCATTTGCTGAAACCATGCTGCGACTCGGTCTCGACATTGTGATGTCACTCTGTGGTAGACATTTCAATCTGACCGTCTCCACAACACATCAACACCTACTTCACCTTATCACTTCCATAGCCCCACCCAGTAGCGGTGAACAGTGAGATGGCAAGGAGAGAGCCAATCAGAACAGTGGGCATTTACTGTCAAGTCTTAAAGGAGAAGAAGCACCAAAACCAAGCGTATCTGACAGAGGGTCAGAATGAGGGTGGAAAATGATCATGTTTTACAAATATGACACTTTGTTTTTTTGCGCAAAAAAACTTTACTAATATTATAAATGAACCTCAAGGAACACATTAAAATAATAATAAAAAAAGACGTCATGACCCCTTTAAAAAAATTTTTTTTTTTTCTTCAGTATTTAAAAGTACAGATTGCAATAAATCAAATAAAAAAAAATAAATAAAAAAAAAAAAAGGGAAAAAAAGCAGTTATTCTTGGTTTATCATTCCCTTTCTTCACAACCGCATGCTAGATAAACATAGAAAATGTATTGTTTGCAATTTCCTATTGGGTCTTATTAAGAACTGAGGAAAATTGCACTCTGTAGAGTCACACTGATTACAACTGGGACCAAGAGTGCAGCACATACACTGTTTTCATTTTTATTTATTATTATTATTGGTTTAGAAAAGGCATGTACTGTAGTTTGTTACATTGGGCTATCCAAGGAGTAAAATATATTTCTTCACTTAGCTGGTAAAAATTGGGATAGGTTATTAATATAATCTAATGTTTCTGGAAATACTCCATATATTGTGTGTATGATGTTTCTGGGTAATTTATACAGAATGTTTTGTTTTTTTTAATTAAATAAATAAATGCATTATGAAAAACTACACTTGCAGCAGAATTTCTTTGGATTCCATTTAAATTCTGATTACCTCAATTCAAATTCAGGAATTTAATTGGAATTTTAAAGGCACTCTCAATGGTCCTAAATGGCACATCTCTGATGAATACAGCCTAAATAAACAAAGGATCATACCAGACTCATTCTTCTCGATGACCTCCACCACCTGCCCCACGTACAGGCTGACCTCAGAGCTCTCCTGCTTCTCATAGTCTGTGACGGCCACATACTGATCCAACAGCAGCGGGTCGGCCGAGGACGAGTCTCCTCCTAAAGGGACAGAGTGGACAGGTATCGACAACTCTCCTGATGTCCCATCACCACCACCACCACAAGAGAAGAAAGAAGCAAACGTGTTTGGAAAAGATCAAAGCAGGAAAACAAGCCAAGACTGGAGTTTTAGTGCAGGGAAGCGAACCCACACCAAATCAACAACACCGCTACCGCAAATATGGATTTTTGGGGGGCTTTCTAGACTAAAACACTTTTGTTTATTCTACAAAGCACATTTACTAGAACCTAAACAGTATTATGTATGACATAAACAGCACCAGCACAGCACGATAAGATTAATTCAATGATCTGTATTAAAACATTGAAGCAGTCACTGATTGTGTACAAGACAAATTTATTTGCTTGTGTCTGTGAATGATTTCATGAGGTTATCTAAAAACATATCTATGTACATTTCAAATACATTTTGGCAGAGATAATTACAAGTACATCATAACTGGAATATTTCCGCCAAAATGAAAACTCTGTCATCATTTACTCACATGTTGTTCTAAACCTATATAACTTTTCCACTGAACAAAAACTGAGAAATATAGCAAAATGTGGACCCTGCTCACAGTGAACAAGGGCGGTCAAGCTTCAAAAATGACAAAACGCACCATAAAGTATCCTAAATTTAGTCAGTGTGACTCACGCACTAAATTCCAAGTCCTGTTGTGACTTTATTCCCAAGGAGAAAATTCACACAGGTCTAGAATGACATAAGAGTGATTAAGTGACAGAATCTTCATTTTTGGGTGAACTATCCCTTTAATGAATAGCATCTTGTTTACTATCACCTTCTTTTAAAAACACTGATGAAATCATTCACAGTTGAAGTGCTTATTTCTAACGAATTCAACTAAAAAGACACAGTTACAACTCTGAAAGACTTATTACGTTAGACAAATGATGATAAAGTTTTTAGAGCCCCGATGTAAACGTTTTAATCACATGGTTGAGGAGAGCACAACTAAGGCCAGAAACATACTTTCCGAAAGTACCCGTATGCAGATGCGAGCGCTTGGCCAACACTTTGCCAACGCACGGTCCGATTAAACATACATAACGTGCATTCTTGCGTTACTGTGGTGGGAACAAACCTCAGTCCTCAAGGGGGCAATAGAGTTATCTTCAAATGTCTGTGCCACTAAATTGTTTGTATTCCGGTAATTTGCTGTAAATATATTGACTTTAACTTACTTGCTCAGAAATATTCTCTTTAAACTGTTGCTTTGCCATGACAGTAGTTGGCTTGAAAAAGAAAACACCATAAAAGCGGACAGTTCACACTAAAATCTGTTATAGCTCCCCTTGTGGCAATGTTGAGAATGCAACATGTTGCGTTGTGTTATGAACTTCGGTCCGACACATTTTTGGAACACAAAAACGTACAAAATCGTGCTTGTGTAGCCAAAAGCGTCTGTGTTTTTTGGACATTAAAAATTACTCAGAGTAACAAATGAACCTCTGATGCACTTAAACATGAAGTAATAAAGCTATATATCCAACACACTCTCACGGCGAAATCGTAAGGATTCGTATGACTTTTCTAAATTTTGCTAATTCGTATGATATCGTGCGACTGCACTCGTTTGAATTCATACGACTTTCACTACAGCCAATGAAGTCGCTGGACATTGTTTTCATATAATACGTGACAGTTACTTCTGTCACACACAACAGCTCCCTATCCTGTTTACACACTACTGATTGGTTAAGTTTAGGTTTGGGTAAGGGCATAATATTAATAAGAGTGTCCTTAAAACCTCGTGCGCGGAACTCGCGCTTACTTCCGTATTACACATCCAGGAATTTTCACGTGATGAAGTCGTACGAGTTTATGCTAACGAAATCGTGCGAGATCATACAAAATAGCCAATTTGTAAATTATGTACGAATTTCCATGAGATCGTGTTGTATACATCAATTACAACAGTAGTCTCTGAATTTCTCCCTAAAACTGTTTGCCAACTATTTGGGGAAAGAAAAATAAATTCGTTTTCCCATTGAATTTAGAATTATATTTCTTACTCCAATATATTTTAATACATCTGTTTGATTATATTTAAGACGCATAAAACTTGTAACATATCTGTCTTTTCAATCCTGTTTAAAATGCATTTACAGATATCAATAAATAATTTCTGACTAGTTGAAATTCCAAATAGAAATATCAGCAATGTAATCGTACTAGTAAAAATGCAAATTTTTTATATTAGGAATCAAGTGAATTATTAGTGAAAATGCTCATTTTTGATAACTGTAAATGTATTTGACCATGTTAGATTTCATATTTCAGATATCAATAAATGGTCATTTAAATGGAATGGTAATGAAATATCTTAAACGACTTTCTTACTACTTACAATCACATTAAAGATCTCTGAAATTTAAACTGCCACTAGTAAAACCCAAATCACAGCTATAAAAAGTTAGCATTTAAAGAAGTACATAGCTGATGTATTTGACATTTTGACTAGTAAGAAAGAAATGAAAGATTTCTGTAATTGTGCTTTAAACAGAAGTGAATGACAGATCATTGTGAAATTCTAATAGTGAAAATGCTTGTGTTTTTTACTAGTTGAAATCCCTTTTTTTTTTTTTTTTTAAACAAGTATGGGCATATCTGTGAGTTACGACAATTTTTTATATATGAAGAATTAACATTTTCAATTGTGCAAACCTAATTAGCATATTCACTAGTAATTTCATTGCTGATATCAAGAATGAGCATTTTAACAAGAGAAAACTGAATTGTAAATATAATTTATATCTTTATATAACATGATTAAATGTCGAAAGGGCTTGTCGTACACTGTTGCGTTGATGCAACTGCACTATTACAATAAATTAACCCTATGATTATTATCAGTACAAATACATACTAATGTAAAGATATTCTGAACTAACAATCTGCTAAATAGTCCTCCCGTAAACCACCACCACACTGCCATGCACACCACACAGGAAGAGAGCACGAAGCATTGCCCTTGCCCACTTAGGGAACGCACTTCAATGGCTCAAACACAAAGAGCATGGCTAAGCAAGTATCTGTTACTACCTCTCTTTAGGAAAGAAGTTGCTCGCTCCACAATGCCTGAGGAGGGAACATGAATGAGAGCACGAGTGAAGAGGTGGAGGTGGAAAAGGTAACAAAGGAATGAAAAGTAAACATGAAAGGGTGCAAGGTGTACACAGGTTTTCTAGGACGATATCGTACCTCAAATGAAAAAATTTACTTAGTACACTAAATGAGTTTATGAAGCGCCTGGCCACCAGAGGGCGCTCTAACCACAGAAAAAGTGAATTACAACTATGAAAAAAGTTCTGAAATTATTTGCTCACCCTCCTGTTGTTCCAAACCCATATGAGCCTCAGTTACCATTCACTTTCATTGCATCTTTATTTTTCTATTAAATGAAAGTGACAGGTGACTGAGGTGACAAATGAAAAAGTCTTACAGGTTTGGAATAACACGAGGGGGTTAACTATTCCTTTAAATACCCTGACCAACTTACCCATTAAACTCTCAAAAAACATATTTCTTACCTGACTTCTTCTTTCCAGTTGGTTCCCTGTAAACAAAAACGTACATTTGGTATTCATATACTTTACAAGAACGATCCACATTCCATGGAAAGTGTTTGTTCATATATATATATATATATATTAGTGCATTCAGAAAGCATTCAGAACCCTTCATTTTTTTCACATTTTGTTATGTTGCAGCCTTATGCTAAAATGCTTTAAATTATTTTTTATTTCACATCAATCTGCACTCCATACCCCATAATGACAAAGCAAAAACAGATTTTTGATAACTTTGCAAATGTATTAAAAAGAAAAAACTGAAATATCACATTGACATAAGTATTCAGGCTCTTTGCTATGACACTTGAAATTTATCTCAGGCGCATCCCATTTCTCTTGCTCATCATTGAGATGTTTCTACACTTTGATTGGAGTCCACCTGTGGCAAATTCAATTGATTGGACATGATTTGGAAAGGCACACACCTGTATAAGGTATCACAGCTGAAAATGTATATCAGAGCAAAAACCAAGCCATGAGGTCAAAGGAACTCCATGCGGAGCTCAGAGACAGGATTGTGTCAAGGCACAGATCTGGAGAAGGCTACAAAAAAATTCGGCTGCATTGAAGTTTCCCAAGATCATAGTGGCCTCCATAATTCTTAAATTGAAGAAGTTTGGAACAACCAGGACATTTTAATTTAAAAATGTACAAATGTCATGTATTCCATCCCTATAGATAAGATGTCTTGAAAAATTACATATTTTATCTTTCATGTATATGTATCATGTACAGAATATACAGTTTGTAACATGTTTATTTTTTACACCCATAATTTACAAGTAATTTACTATTTACAAGTATTAACATTGACATGTAGAAGTGGTAAAACGGTACTGTCTCTTTAAGAATACTTGCAGTTCAGCAAGCGTCTGACAGAAGTGTTTTGGTTGAGCGCATTTTAATGAAAGTGGAGTTGAATGGCTTCTTTACCGCATCCGTGCTATGCATGATAATAATTCACTGATTTTATTTTTGTTGTTTTTGATCAACAACTGACTGTAAAGAACAGAAACAACCTAGTCTCACAGAATGAACATTAATATAACATCATTTCTGCAAACTGAGTTTTTAGGTGCCGTGTTCTATGTTTCGTCGCAGTTTCCTGGTGAAATTCACACTAAAGACGCTACAACAACTGTGTGTTTTATTCACTTTTACACAACTCACCAGTACAATGGATGATTATGATTTTATAAACACTTATTTTTTGCTCTGTTACAAACACACTGCTATGTTATGATATCGAAACACTTTTACTCCAGTGCATAATTTGAAAAAAACAAGCATTTTACTGCTTGTATTACAGATCCAACTATATTTATACACTTATACATGATTAGCTTGCACGGTGCATCACCTGATAGAGTGTTGGACTTTGAATTCGGAAGACTGCTGTTTGAGCCCAGCCGAACACGCTAGTTGACACATGAGATGAAAGTGTCTTAGAAGCGACATGAAAATGTGCATTTCATGTCACATTTTGCTTTTAGGACACTATTGGAGATGGTTCAAAATGGTTATAATATAGGTTCAGGTTAAAGTTTTAGGTTAGGGAGATGATTTTTACTCATTAAGATTTAAAAAAGCTTGTCTGATTATGACATCATTTCACTCGCTTTTGGCGCCCCCCGCTGGACATTTCACTGGGAAACTGCAACCAAATATGTAATGAAGCACGTTAATTTTGTTTTGCAAAAATGTTGCCATGGTCGCGTAATTTTCATGAGATCAGGCTAAACAGAAAGAGTATTAAAACAGACATTATTTAATGACAAATTGTTTGCATAGATCTCCACTTAGGACACATTCCAGGGAACAAGTCAAACCAAACAATAACTCTCAACATGCAGTGCAAGGATCACGCTGTTGAACTTCTTTGTCACTATACTACCCAATCACTGATTAGTGAAATTCGAAAAATGACCAGCCAGTGGCTAATCACAGACATTTTTAGTCACAAAGTGCAAAACCACGCATAGGCGAGTCATTTACTTGCATTGCGCAGGATTGCACACAGACAAAAGATCGATCTTGGGATTTTAAGAATCGATATCGGGATCATTCAATATTGTTAGTACAAGCCCTAGCTTGTACTGTTTAATATCTTCATGTTGATCGTTCAACCGATGAAACATTAAAAATATGTCATGCCACAAGAAATCCAGTTGACAAAAAACTCAAACACTGGTTGTAATAATGAGACACGATGTACAACATTTGAATAGAACAACCCATCGTACCTCATTTCAATTTTTTTATTGTGAAACTTTTCATATCGTGTCAACCCTGATTAAGATCTATAGAAGTTGTGGAGAAAACCACCAGTTGTCTGGATTAAGAGAGCATTGCTGAAAAGATCATCTTAACCAGCAAGAAAATCACATGCTTGTCTATGCTGGTGTACAGCCATGTTGTTCATCAGCAAAACTAAGCTGGTTAAGCTTGTCAAAAAACCTTGTTTGATACCAGGTGGTGGTGACTGCTGGTGACCATCTATGTTGTGTTTATTTTACAGCAGGGTTTGAGGTGGTTGTGGGCACCCTGCCCAAAGGCAGCTTGTACAATGCGTGAAAGCGCAGTTTACCATCATCCACAGCTCTGAAAAACAGCGATGGCCATCTTTCTTTCCTCAGTACACTCTGCACAAGTCATGCTGACAACCAGCCTGTTCACTTCTAAGATAGAATGACCATCTGTTTGTCATCTACTATATGACCCCCATAAACATTATCACATGAAACATATGCTAAAACTGAGTCCATGACTGAGGCCTACTATATAGTGCTTGCATTTTTTGGGTAGAGTCTGATAGCAGAGGGGCGGCAGGGAATATTGTAGGCCAACTGTACAGTGTATATTGTGTAGAGAGCAAAATTCAACATACTCTTTAGGGGGGTTCAGGTCTTCAGGACGAGTCTCAAAAAACACACGAACCTCCTCACACTGAGAAATGTACACTGGCAGCTGGATCAGGGCCTGAGAGAGAAATATACACAAATACTTTTGATTGTAGCATATAATAGCCTATGTCACACATTCAGGAATATGAGTCGTCAATAAGGTTTAACAATCATCAGTTCACAAACACTATGACCCCGTTTACACCTGTTATTATGATGCATTTCGGGTGATCCGTTCACAAGTGGCCAGCATCAAATACAGGTGTTAAAGAGTGAAAAACATATTATGATCGGATCACTGAAACCACACACAGAGGTAATCAAAAACGCATGTGACCACGACGCATTTGAGGTGTAAACACTAATCCGTCCTGTATGCATACCGGACAGCAACAAAGCACCATCCCTCACCTGTCAATCAACCACTGCACTAAAATAAGAGTTTAAACTTTGCCGGTTACGAAAAAGCTTTTGGAAAAAGCGAATAGATGTGCAAGCACGAGAACTCCACAGATCTTTTTCAATGTGTCTGATATCAACATGGAGGGACACAGATGAGAAGCACATACATATGAAGCTCAGCTTAATACAGGTACTCCACTAAAATAATGGATAATTCTGCCCAAAATGTTGCGTTTGTGCTTAGACTGAATTTCAACTGCAACTGCAAAAAACAGCGAGCTAGTTTTATTTGCGCTTTTGTTGTCTCTTATGAGTTTTTGTGGTTTATTATCTTGCAGTAACACACTGACATAATAAATGATGCATGTCAACATGAAATAAGAGACCCTCCCCTTGAAATCCGAACACAACATACATTTAAGCGACTAGGTGTAAACAGCGATGTGTCTCGCCTGACCACATGTGATTGGATCACCCGAGACGCATCTTAATATCAGGCCGAAATGGGGTCTATACTTGTTTTATCGCTTTCAAAAGTGAAGTGAATACATAATACATTTCATTCAAAAAACAAGCAACAAATCTGACTCATTAAAGGTCCTCAACTGGAAATACTCGTTCTGCTTAAATGGCTATTTTTATAATGTCATCAAATAAAACCCATTTCCCATGGCGTATGGGACTCATTTCCCATAAAGGGCCATTTACATTTATTGTTGTTACTTTCATGTCCCAGGGGTTGATTTTTTTTTATTAAAACAAACAGATTTCAAACAGTTTTCTTTTTGTCATATGAAGGTCTCATTAAAACTAAATTGGAAACTTTTAACCAGGCCTTTATAAATTATTTTGAGTACTTTACAAATGCCTTTTATGTCCAGATTTGACTGTTTTAGCCTTGTACCAGATCCAGACTTTCAATATTAAAGTATGAAAATCCATTATACAAATACAAATAATTACATGTTTAAAATGATGACAATCTAAACAAAGAGTGAAATAAACATAAACCAGTTCAATATTTATTGTGTGGAAATTATTTCTATCAACTTTTTCAAAATCCTATGACTGTCTTACATACAGTATGTGGCATCATTTCCAACACACCAAATAATTTTGCCTCAAATATTTTGGTGAAGTTTAAGTACTTGTTAATCGAGTCGACAACATGTGTCAGCGAAAAGCATACTTCAGATAAAAAATGAGACAAGTGATGTTTGAAGAAAATTCAAGGTAAATATCATAATTTTAATTGGGCGTCATTTTAATTTTGTGTGTGAAAAAATTGTGAAAATACCATTTAATTGTATTTAGAATACATAAATTGTTGGTTATGAAATTAGCCTTAGCAAGACAAAGTGTTGGCCATTTTATTTCAAAACTGCCATTTCAATCAGCATCATTTCCAACAAAGAAATCTATTAAAGGGGTCATGAAATGGAGAATCACGTTTTCCTTGATATTTAGACATATAACAGGTAACTGTATAATAAAACATACAGTAAATTTCACTCAAAACTTCCTCTCCAGTTTAAAAAGAGCATTTATAGTTCCCACTCTATTGAAATGTCTCATGACGTCATGAACACACAGTTTTTAAAATAAGACATTGCTCAGTTGTATTTGCATGCACCACAACATGTGTCATCACACCCTTGGCCCCGTCCACTGCCGTTCAATTCGTATCGTAAACAGAGAGGGAGAGAGACAGACCTAGTGTGACCAACTATTTCTAAAACACCAAAGGGGATCCATCTGGACTATTTTGAAGTTTTTTGTGCATATAACATGCATTACACAGACGTCTTTGACCGTTGTCATGTTTATCGCGCCGCTTTTTAAACACGCGGTGTCAAGTTACAACTCAGAATAGGAGACTCAGTTCGGCTTCATTCAGCTGCTCTGTGTCTTGCTGTTCTTGCACCCATCTGTGCTATTTTTAATTGTTGGTGTATGTAAACAAGCACTAGCTGGACTTCTTTGACCATTTGGATGTGTTTCTGGCAATCTGCACCTATGTGTGTGCGTCATGTTTCACCGTGCTATGGACTGTGTATGTGCGAATATCAGTGTGGACTGCTTGTGAACCAGTCATAATATGATTCCAGCTTTGCAAAGGAACTGTTATTGAAGGATGGTGCAGTTAAAAACACTTGGACTTGACAGCAAAATCGTAAGTAAACAGTTTAATTCATGAATATTTCAAATGTCATGACTGTTGAATAGATATGATGCTGATGTGCTTGAGTTAAGTTTAATATATTTGGATGCAATGTGTTGGATGTGTGTTATGTGTAAACCCTGAAATTTAGTTTTATAATGTTGTGGAGAGCTTGTTTATTCTCTTCCGGTTGAGTTTCAAATATGGCTGAATTTGAGGGGCTGCATGATGTTAGCCAGTCAGAACAGTGTGTGTTAACTATGAAGTTTAAAGGAGACACTGAGGCTAAAACCGAGCATTTCAGTCAGAGGGACAGAGTGGAAAATTATCATTTATTACTAAACTATGACAATTTTGGTGCAAAAGACTTTACTGACATTATCAGTGGACCTCAGGGAAGATAATAAAATAATAAAATTCATGACCCCTTTAAACAAAATACAGAATTTGAGTTGTGCTGGAAATGACACGGTGGTGAAAAGAAAAAAAAAAGACAAATTACACAAATCTTCTGTGATGCATGTACACACGCTGCTGGACATTGTTAAACAAATGAAAAAAATATTGAGACTGTAAAAATGTTTTAACAAGCCTTTTATTTCTATAAATCCACAGTGCTAAAAGAGCCCCTGAAGTAAAAGAAACAACCATATACACTGATAGATTCATTTTCAATGAGAGCTGCTGATTTGCAGCGACATAAGCGACTGTTGGCGGTGTGACAAAATTTAGCAGAGTTTAACTTTATGCATATGAGCAACAAAGTTGGAAACAAATTCTCTAAAATTTCAATGTATGGTGTAGCATTAAGATTTTTATTTTCACCGGAATTATTGGAATAGTCAAACCCGTAACTTAGAAGAAGTGTCCACAACATTTAGCCATATGGTGCATACAGTGGCTGAAATCTCAATAACCCAAATTGGCTTTCTACTTAAACAACTCCACCATGCCTTAAAAACAGTCACACATCAAATACTGTGAGCTAAATGCATCTCCTGGCTGACACTAGATGTGTTTTGATGCTGTCAATTTTAGCAAAGGCTCTTTTATTTTAATAAAGCTGAGTGCTCCTGCACTGTCCTTCACACTGTCTGTCCATATGCACTAAATTATGATGTCTGACCCGACTGGGCTTTTTAAATTCACATCTAGTTACATTTGTTCAAGGTGCCCTATCCTAACTTGGCTTTTAAATGCAAGCAACACAGAGTCTGGGACAATTTTTCACATATGGTTTGAACATGCCAATTACTTGTGCAATGCATAATTGGGCATGTTTGCTTAAATGTTTTTATGGCAAAAACATGCTTTTTTATGATTTTTTTAATTCAGTATATTTGTCTTGTTTCCTAGTAAAAATATCTAGAAATCCTTAAAACAACATACATTTACTTCAGAAGCAAAATAGTATAATATATATATTTTTTAGAGAAATCTAACAATATATGGTGAGGTTTATGCTTAAAAAAAGAACAAACTATTTGCCAGTGGTATAAGAAATATGAACTTATTTCAACGGGGAAACAAGTTCCCCAAATGCTCAACTTTTATAAAAAAATAAAATAAAATAAAAAATGTTATGGCAAAAACATGCTTGTTTCACTAAGATGAGGTAAAAGGATACATTTGCATCTGCAAAAAAATAAAAATAAAAAATAAAAAAATATATATATATATATATATATATATATATATATATATATATATTATTATTATTTATTTTTATTTTATTTTTTTTTTTGCTTATGCAATATTTTTGTCTTGTTCTCCAGTAAAATTATCTAAACATCCTAAAAATAAAATACATTTACTTGAGAAGCGAAATGGCATGGGAAATTAAGTATAGGCTAATTCTGGTATGACTTATTCTTAAAACATGAGCAAACAATTAACCAGTGGAGTATGCAAAATAAACTGTATTACAAAAAGAATACAAGATTTTTTTGAACCAATACATATTAAACATAAACCTCAATAAATTTTAGTAGATTTCTCTGAAAAAAAGGCATACTATTTTGTCATTTTGTTTTACAAGTAAATGTATCTTGTTTTAAGGATATTGAGATATTTGTACTGTAAAAAAAAAAAAATGCTCAGTAAGAGTTTGCAGTACTGTTTGAGGCTGATATATTGTGACTGGCTTGAACTTTGTCTACCTATTAGCACTGAGTTTGTTTGAAGATTGGATGGACATGGATTTTAATCATATCTGTTTCCATGGACAACACTGATGTCCACAGATTGATGTCTCTCCAGGCATATAACCTGATCTCCACTATTATTAGCATTCCCTAAAGACACTGAGTATATGGAGACCAATTACAGCAAATGGATTCTATTGGGTGCTCTTTACTGTGGGTGCATTACCTTGATTGTTTTATGCATGTCTGTGAGGGAGAGAGAGAGCGAGGCTATGTATCCTGATCTAGACAGAAGGGCATAGAAAGACTTACAGTAGGTTTGGTTTCAATCCAAATATTTTTATGTGCATTTTGAAATTGCGCATAAGAAATCCTGAATGGAAACGCTTGATATGCAAATAAACTTTCTAAATTCGCTTAAAATAAATGCGCTAGGAGGAGGTGGATTTTCTATAGCATTAGTTAAAATGCACATTAAGGTGATGGAAATGGTTTATTTCCAAAACGATGACTGGTTTTGACCATTCGTGCATGTGTTATGAGTGTGCGATAGCTTGATGTGACTAGCCCACCGAAAGGTCCGACCTTGGCACACAATTCTTTGAACATAGCGCTTGTCATTCAGAAGTGTTTAACCCGCAGCTGGTCAATAAAGTGGGTCCTCACAATCTGCCAGAACAGTTTTGAGAGCGGGCGCTTCCAGGTATGTGGAGACTGGCGGTGTGTGGGCATCGCATCTATTTCAGCCCACATTATTTCAGATATTACACTTATTCTGCTGTGTCTCGTGGATGCATTTAATAAAATGAGATACTTTCTCCAATCTTGCAAATAAAACTGTCCCCAAAGCAGGGAGAGGTCATTCAGCTGCTCCATCATGACGAGACAGATCCCACATGATAATGCGCATTACGTAGTGGATGGAAACATGCAACAATAAGTGTTTTCTTAAGTCGAATTTTTAGAAATGCACTTAAAAAATGCTAAACATTTTGGAAGGAAACCCAGCAATTGAAGACTCCAGATAAATTAGATCAAGTGAACATTTGCAAGTACCAACAAGCTAGGCTTTTACCTTTTTGTTTTTTTAAATGTAACTTTTTTTGCCCATGCAAATTTTTTAGGCACTATGCTAAGCTGTAGGTAGTTGCCTGGGCGTTACTAGGGGGTTGCTATTGTGTTTTGGGTGGTTGCTAGGGTGTTGATAAGCGGTTACTGTGGTTTTTGGGCAGTTACTAGGCAGCTGCAAGGGAATTCTGGGTGGCTATTAGGGTATTGTTAGCGTGTTCTTAGTGGATGCTATCGTATCCAGGGTGGCTGTTATGGCATTACTAGGTTGTTTACTGGCTGAAGTTGAAAGAGACCACCTATGTGGTTGCACCTGGGAAGTTGACATGTCCTGCAATGTAACATACTATAGTCCATCTAAAATTATTTTAAACAGAATTGTGCCATTGCCACTTCATTTTGACATTAAGCCATATTTTTTTAGTGTTGGAAACAGCATTTATGTTTTGGTCATACATTGAAAGAGCCATTTTCAAACCAAACTGAAACTGAAATGATTGATGGGCATCATTGGTGTTTTCCTGTGATGCTAACTTTTCCAGGGTTTTACCAATGGTGCGCATCAAGTTTGTGGACTCCTCACTGGAGGATTCGTTCAGCATTTCCCTGTTGTGCTTCCCCTGAGGCCTTGGAGTAGTTGACTGTATGAAGGTACTTGGCAAAGGCTCCTCTCTCAGTGCTGTGGACTCTGCTCCACAGATGGTGGATTCAGCTAGGGGAGTACTGGGCCGTGGCCAAAAAGGAAATCTTACCTGATATGACAAGTCTGTTTTCGATCTCAAGCCAGAGTTCAGCTTTCACCACACGGTTGACATAACTTTTTTCCCGTAATGTCATACAGAGCTGGCCTCTCCTGGATCATGCTGATTAATTTGCCTTCACTTGCCTCGTTCCAGACAGCCATGTCATTTGAAAATATTCGCGTATTGGAACGAGAAATGCGAAGAAATGAGAAGAGCGTTCTGTGTGTTCCCTCTTGACTTCGTCGTTTGCTTGCTTCATCACTTTCGTTTTTCTTCTCGTGCACTGGTTCGCTAAGCTGAACAGCCAATCAGAATGATCCGACTCACCGACGAGCTCCGCCACTGATTCAACATGCTCAATCGGCTGAAAAAAAGCCGACGGGGACCGACTTCAGCCAACGGTGCGGAACACACCGCAAAAACTAGCCCGACAGACGCTCACCAACGGCCCGACATTGGCCGACGGCCGACCGTCGGCTTGGTGTGTCAGGGCCTTAATGGACTTAATGGCTGTCAGTGTGAACGCCCCTTTAACTGAATTAATCTAAATGAATGGGGGTGAAAGGTCAGAGATGCTGGGAAGAAATCAATTTTGTCTTTTTTGTGTGTGAATGGAAACCCATAGTTTCCCGGAGGTTATCTTAGTTTAACAACAACATTACATCAACAATAGATTCAGAATAAAAAATAAAAAAAACTGTTAACATGAATCTTGCTTTTTATTAAGAGGGTGTTAGGAAACTTAAGGGTGGGCTCTTCTGACATGGGACAGTAAGCAACCACTCAGAACACCTTATCAACCACATACGTGGTCTCTTTTGAATTCAGCCAATAAACAACCACACAGTAATGCCCTTACAACAACCTAGCAATGTCCTAGCAACCTCTCTGAACACCCTAGCAACTGCCAACTGCCCAAACACCACAGCAACCACTTAGCAACACCCTAGCAACCGTCCAGAACACCACAGCAACCGCCTAGAAATGCCCCTAGCAACCACCTAACACCCAAGCAACTGTATAGAATTGCACTTAAAACACCAAGAACACCTTAGCAACATTACAAGTGGTAATTACATCTCTTTTGACTTGTACCAGTAAGGTACCACTTAGAAACAACTCAGAAACACCCTAGCGACCACCCAGTAAACCACCTAATGCCCTATTAACCACTTAGAACACCCAATCAACTGCATAGCAATGCACTAAAAAACACTCAGAACACCCTAGCAACCACATAGGTGGTCTCTTTTGCATACAGACAGTAAGCAACCACTTTACACCCTAACAACCACCCTGGATGCCCTAACAACCACCTAGAACACCCAAGCAACTGCATAGCAACTAGGGCTGCAACAAACGATTATTTTGATAACTGACTAATCTAACGATTATTATAACGATTATTCAACTCTTCGGTCGATTATTGCAACGATTAATCATTAGCTCTTAACCGACTATACAGCTTGTGCCCGACTTAAAAGGTTGTATTAAATGTGCCTACTAACATTAAAGAGGACAAAATCATCTTTTAAAAATACCTCTAAATGACAATCACTGAATTAAAAGTTGAATTCAGTAAAAAAAATTCACTGCAAAAAAATCCTATTGTAATCAAGTGTTTTTGTCTTGTTTTCCTTTTAAAATATCTAAAAATCCTTAACAAGATACATTTCCTTGAGAAGCAACATTTAGATATTTAGACTTGCTTTCAGAGAATGTATCTTGAATATAAGTGTATTTTCTATATAAGTGTGTTTGTTCACTTGTTCATATTTATGCAAGTGCAGTAAAGAAAAAAAATATACTCATATACAAGATATAATCTCTAAAAGCAAGTCTATATATATATATCTTATATTTTGCTTCTCAGGTAACTGTATCTTGTTTTATGTAGGCTATTATTAGATATTTTTAAATATTGTATTCAACATTATCCAATAACAATTTTTTCTTCTGAGTATAGCTCTTAATGTAAATGTATGTTGTTTTAAAGGAGTTTTAGATATTATTTTTGGAAAACAAGCCAAAAAAGACTGATCAAAAACGTATTTTGCTGCAGTGTATAATGGGCTAAGACTACACTCTCTCACCTTTAAGTTCACTTCGATCCATTTGTAACTCACAAAAACAAACTCTCTCTTCTTAATAGAGCTGCATATCGTATATTATGATTCAATACGTCACAAGCCATCACGTTATAATCTAGCTGTAGCAAGCGCACACGTGCTAGAGTGTGCATCAGCCGGGTGCAGTTTCAATCTCTCCCCCTTCACGTGACTCATAGAAGCGGCGCTGACCACACCGAGAAATGTCATTTTCAGAGTTTGTTTTTGACCCACTTCCTTATTATTTGAAGTTTTATAAAGGATGCATTAAAGATACAATGCCAGGTTGTTTTATTTTAGACGCTCTGACATGCAGGTTTTAATTAAGTGGAATACTAGATCCGGCTCTGCTTTATTTCACGATGAGAGTGCTTCTGTATTTACTTATTTTGTATTTTTGCATTATAATTCCCTCATATTTTGCGATCTACATCACCTGAAGCTGTTTGGAAAGTTTAGCGTGCATCTGGACATGTGTTTTCTTCCTCTCCTCAGTGAGGTGAGAGCTGTGGTGCTCCTCTCACGCGACATCATTAGAGTTTAATGTGATCTCGTGTTACATTAAAAGAGATCAAACGACTATTCGACAATGAAAATTTCTGTTGACAATTTTTCATCTTTTTTCATATTAATCATTTCAGCCCTAATAGCAACACGCTAAAAAAACACTCAGAACAGCCTAGCAACCACATACGTGGTCTCTTTTGAATTCAGCCAATAAGCAACCACACTAATGCCTTTGCAACAAACTAGCAATGTTCTAGCAACCTCTCAGAACACCCTAGTAACTGCCAACTGCCCAAACACCACAGCAACCACTTAGCAACACCCTAGCAACCACCCAGAACACCACAGTAACCACCTAGAAATGCCCCTGCATAGCAACGCACTAAAAAACTCTCAAAACACCCCAGCAACCACATAGGCGGTCTCATTTGACTTCCGCCAGTAAGCAACCATTCAGCGGCCTAAAAAACACCCAGGATACCCTAGCAATCACCCTGAACAACCTAGCAATGCCCAAGCAATCATCCTGAATACCCTAGCAACCACCAAAACACCACAGTAACTGCTTAGCAACCACTTAGAAACCACCCAGAACACACGAGCAACCACCCAGCAAGCAACTGCATAGAAATGTACTAAAAACCACTTAGAACACCTTAGCAACCACAAAGGTGGTCTCTTTTGACATTGGCCAGTAAGCTACCATTTCATGGCCTAACAACCATCGAGGATGCCCTAACAACCACCAAATTTGATTCTTCCAAAGTATGAACAAAGCATAAAATCTAATGTTTTCTACACTAAAAATTATGGTTAAAGTCAACATGAAATGGCAATGGCACAATTCTGTTTAAAATCAGTTTTGATATAGTATGGTATGTTACATTGCAAGACATGTCAACTTCCCAGAAATATTATTTTATACAGTTTATCCACACCCATCCATCCAATGCTTTTGCAGTTCATAAATGACAGCAGTACTTTACCAACTGATGATGAAATAGATTTGTTTAAAGTACATGTGTGGGAAGTGTTATGAGTGATGTATGAAGTTTCTGGAACTTAATTATTCGTGCAAAGATTTTAATTCTTATTTCTGGAGAACATTACATTCAAGAGAGGTACAATCCTTCTCCAAACAGTAACGGTTCATGACTGCACACACAGCCACCTTGAAAATAAAGAAACTGTTTCCTTTAGAAACAGTCCTTTAAAAAGCCATGACGTGCTGACGAAGGCTACCTAAGCACAGCTCAAACCTCTGCCCTGCAGCACACATTACACTGCCAAATGTGAATTCCTGTAATTTTCCCCTCTTAACCCTTCCACCACAAGCACAGCGATTACTCAAGATGGGGCAGTCTTCCATGTAACAGTGTTTCAAGTCACAAAAGCAGTTTTTTTTGTACAAATTCCTACTTAAATGAGAAATTATGAATCGATAGCTCATCCCTCTGGAGTTATTCATGGTTGTTGCATAACACCTGGAAAAATCTCAAGTTTTTAGAAAGGAGAGTTTGTTTGAATTGTTTATTTGTAAGTTTACTGGATAGTACGTCACTGAAAGACATCAATCAATATACAGTGGGCATAACATACAAGTTAGCAAAGACCACACAGAGGAAGACACGAGGCCAGCTTTTAGTCATTTTTCAAGACTCCTCCGCTATATTCCAAATCTTCTGAAGTCACATGATAGCTTTGTGTATAGAACAGGCTGATAATTATGTTGTTAGTTAACTAAAATGTTCCCCAGCCCCACAGCTCTTATCTGGGTAGCTCATTGGAGGACAGGGAGGTAATTTATTTTCTGAAATAGTTGTGTTCCCTCGCAATACTGCAGGAATTTTCAACAGTTTTACTACAGTAATCATATTTTTATGGTAAAACCATAACACACAGGAAAACAGAAACTATGGTAATAAAAAATCTTACACGATGGCTAAAGCTATTGCAAGGGAATGCAAATTAATTGAGGAAACACAAAATTTCTAGCAAGGGAACACAAACCTATTTTGAGGGAACGAAAAACCTATTGTGAGGGAATGCAAACTAATTGCGAAGAAATGCAAACCATTACGAGGCAACACAAAAACTCCAGCGAGGGAATGCAAAACTTGTGATGAACACAAATAATTGCGAAGGAAAGCTAAACTTATAACGAGGGAATGCAAAAACTATTGCAAGGGAATGTAAAATGTATAGTGAGGGAATGCAAGTGAATGCTAAATTTATAGAAAGGGAATGCAAACTATTGCAAGGGAACACAAAACTTTTTGTGATGGAATGCAAACTATTGCGAAGGAACCATTGAGAGGGAACACAAAAATTATTGCAAGGGAATGAAAAACGTATAGTGAGGGAATGCTAAACGTACTGTTGGAGAACGCAAGCTATTGTGAAGGAACAAAAAATGTATTGTAATGGAACACAAACCATTGTGAGGGAACACAAAAACTATTGCGAGGGAACGCAAACCATTACAAGGGAACACAAACTATTACGATGGAACACAAATTTTTTTGCAAAGGAACGTAAAACGCATAGTGAGGGAATACGAAGGAATGCAAACCATTGGGAGGGAACACAAAAACTAATGTGAGGAAATGTAAAACAAATAGTGAGGGAATGCGAGGGAAAACTAAACATAGAGAGGGAATGCAAAGTACTGCGAGGAAATATAAAAAACTTATTGTGATGGAATGCAAACTATTGCGAAGGAAAGCAAAGCCTTGCGAGGGAACTCAAACATTATTGCAAGGAAATGTAAAATGTACTGTATAGTGAGGGAATGCTAAACTTATGAGGGAAAGCATGGTATTGCAAAGGAACAAAAAAATGCATTGTAAATGGAACACAAACTACTGTGAAGGAACACAAACTATTGTAAGGGAACAAAAAATATTGTGAGTGAATGCAAAACCTATTATATGGGAACACAAACTATGGTGATGGAACGCAAACCATTACGAGGGAACAAAAACCATATTGAGGGAACACAAAACTATTGCGTGGGAACACAAAAATTATTGTGAGGGAACGCAAACCATTGCAAGGGAACAAAAACTATTTCGAAGGAACACAAACTATTGCGAGGGAATGCAAAATATATTTTGATGGAACGCAAGCTATTGCGAAGGAACAAAAAACGTATTGTAATGGAACAAACTATTGCAATGGAACGCAAACCATTGTGAGGGAACACAAAAACTATTGCGAGGGAACGCAAACCATTACAAGGGAACACAAACTATTTCGAGAGAACACAAAAAACTATTGCGAGGGAACACAAAAACTTTTGCAAAGGAACGTAAAACGCATAGTGAGGGAATGTGAAGGAACGCAAACCATTGTGAGGGAACTCAAAAACGAATGCAAGGAAATGTAAAACCAATAGTGAGGGAATGCGAGGGAAAACTAAACTTGTAGAGAGGGTATGCAAAGTAATGCGAGGGAATACAAAACTTATTGTGATGGAATGCAAACTATTGCGAAGGAAAGCAAACCATCGCGAGGGAACTCAAACATTATTGCAAGGAAATGTAAAATGTAATGTATAGTTAGGGAATGCAAAGTACTGCGAGGGAACACAAAACCTATTATGGTGATGGAACGCAAACCACTACGAGGGAACAAAAACCATTGTGAGGGAACACAAAACTATTGCGAGGGAACGCAGAAATTATCACGAGGGAACCCAAAAACTATTTCAGAAAATAATTTCCCTCCCTTTCCTCTAAGGGGCTCTCTGTACAAATCTCATTCTTCTGTTCATTCAAATTTGCTGCTTCATGTTTTCGTAAGAAACGCATGAAAACCAGTGCTGCTTATTGTCATTTATATCTAACCATATTTGAATGTGCACAAATGCAAATACGATTTGAAAGCTATGGCAGAGGGTCATATATTTTCAGTGAATAATGACACAATTTGGTCTGTTCATCCCACAAAGCTATCATATGGCTTCAGTAGGAAAATAGATGAGCAAATGACGGCAGAATTTACATTTTGGGTGAACGATCTCTTTAATGAATAGGCCTATATTTGATTGTTCTTAGTAATTCAACAGCTCCACAAAATCTCGCAGCATTGACTGCTGGACTGTACATTGAAATATTCCAAATGTGAATATTTAATAGAGTGAATTTTATTATACAAAGAAGAACAATATTCTTCATACGTGCAGTAGTTTATGGTGTGCACTGTTTGTTGTTGACTTACCCTACAGTACTCATTGATGGGTTTGAGGCGTTTCATTGCCACGTCTCTGATGTGGCTTCTTCTGAACAGAATCTTTCCTGTGAGGAAATAATGATCATAAACACACATAATTTATCAGCACTGATAACTTTTCTCAGGATTTTAAGAGGTGGAGTTTTAATGTGTATACAGTATCTACCAAAAGTTATTTTTGTACTATTTTACACTAGCATATAAATGACCACAAAGCTAAAAGACATGGACTAAAAGCCACAAAACTCTGATTTTGATTTCATGGATGGCATTTTAAGGAAATGTTGGGAAACTTTTGGGAATGTCCCTGCACACTTTGTCATTTTATCAGATGTTGGAAGGCTTTTACCACAAGCATGAAACTTGTCCAAACAAAGATTGTGGCCCATAAAACAAAACCAAGAAATGAACATAAATGAGCCTCTAAAATTTTACGACTCATATCCTGCTGATCTAAGATGAGACACCGTGGTCCATTTTTGCTGGATGTGGTAAAAATCAAGTAAAACGTGGGAAAACAACTATCCTAAAGTTGTAGATCTTTCAGCACTATGACACATTTAGAAGAATGGGACTGAAAAGCACCTTGTTGTGTGATGTGATGCATGTGTTTAATGTGTTGGGTGACTGCCCTGTACCTCATGTGCTGAGTGAAGTTGAGTATGATCCAGAACACACTCACAGCATCTGAACTCTACCTCAAGACAGCCTCAGATAGGGCAATTTACAGCAAACCCATTGAGGTTACAACACGACTAAGAAATGCACTTGACAGCAAGATTTGAGTGTGCTTGCATGTTTTACACATTAGCTCTGATTTTATGTATATAATTTTCCATGTTTTTTTCCAAGTTAAGCTCTATGGAGCACATCTGGCATGATGTCGATTACTAAAGAATATAATTTCAACTCATCCCTCATCTCAAGCAAAAAATATGTTTAAAGGGAAAGTTCACCCAAAAATGAAAATTCTCTCATCATTTACTCACCCTCATGCCATCCCAGGTGTGTATGACTTCTGCTGAACACAGACAAAGATTTTTAAAAGAATATTTCAGCTCTGTAGGTCCTCACAATGCAAGTGAATGAATAGCAACATTTTGAAGCTCCAAAATGCACAAAGGCATGAGGCATATTTAAGTCATTTTTTACTAGAAATACTCCTCCCTCCCAGTAGGTGGCGATATGCACAGAAAATGTGAATCGGCAAAAAAAAAAAAAAAAAAAAAAAAAAGATTGTGAAAGTGGAGATTTATAGTAAAAATGACTTAATTATAGATCTGTTTCTCACCCACACCTATCATATCGCTTCTGAAGACATGGATTTAACCACTGGAGTCGTATGGATTACTTTTATGCTGTATTTATGCACTATTTTGGAGCTTCAAAGTTCTGGTCACCATTCAATTGCATTGTACGGACCAAAAGAGCTGAAATATTCTTCTAAAAGTCTTTGTTTTCAGCAGAAGAAAGAAAGTCATACACATCTGGGATGGCATGAGGGTGAGTAAATGATGAGACCATTTTCATTTTGGGGGGAATGATTTCTTTAAGGCATTGCACTACAATAAAAATATAAATACACATGGTTTAAAGAAGGTTTGGGAACCATTTTATTTATTTTTTAATACCAGTATTGAATTATTTTTTATGACTTTCAGTTCCATTAACGGTTCTCAAACATCCAACGAAACTTCTGCCGATGCAGGTGTGACACGTGCTAAAATACTCTGTTTGCAACACCACTACTCAGGCCACATTATGTTAGAAAACCAATACATTTTGCTACATTTAACACTTTTTCTTTAAATTCATCCAAGGGGACAGAAGTCAGATGGCTGTCATTATCTGTTCTTAATGAAGAAACAGTGTGTATGTCATCACATATCTGACCTGAGTGTGTTTACAAAGCTCACTAATTGAGGTGGAGTGGACTGTATATGATGCTCAGGTAATTACAGGGGTTTCTGTTCAGATTGTCGACAAAGTGCTGTGTCAGTAATTCCAAACACTTGTTAAACAGTTGTTAATTGATGGTATGTTCAATGCACAAGCAAAACAAACCTGCGTGCCTGCCTAACTGCAGACAGATGTTTGTTTAATCTGAACTAATTCACTGTAAAGGTTATGACACACTTGCACATACCAGTTACTGGACAATGTACACATTCTGAACCTGCTGAAAAATATGTGCCAAGCACGTACTGCATACTTCCTTTAAAGTCAATAATTGTTGTATTACATATACTCCATTGTGGCTGGCTATGTATTCTAGTTGGTCTAATTGTATTACACCAATGTGCATGAGAAAAGTTATCAAAAGTGTTATCAGTAGGTCCACACAGATTTCTGCAACTGCACACTTTTTCCACAATTTATGCTGAATAGATTTAAATATGGTTCAATATGTTACACTGATCAGAGATTACACACTTATTGGTTGCTGAAAGCATTGTCAAAGTAGCCAAAATATTTATATTTTAACTTTTATTCTAAACTCTTTCAAAACAGTTAATAATATTTTTACCTTTTTTTAATGTGAATGGTGCTTGCCCAATGCAAAAATCACCGCCACAATACTAGGGTGTTGTGGGTATGATATATATAGACAGATATCTATACATTTCTGTAAGCATTAACTGGACTTGAATGTCTGTACAGAGAGGGCTGTTCTGGAATGATGTTTACCTGGTAAAAAGGGAATGATTCTGCGCTTCGGATCCTTCTGTCCACCTTCCACAGGAAATTTATCCAGAAGCTCCATCTACAGAACAATAACATGGAGACGTTTAATGTCAACATGAGACGGCATTCGCAAACCATTTTACCTTTTCAAATTTGGGGTCACATTTCTAAAATGTGATTCTCATCTATTCCTAGTATATTTGTGAATATTCACCAAATGTGAAGGATGAAGATCAAATTCAACCTCCAGAGAATCTCCACGTAACCAAATGTTAAAACTTCTTTTCCGAATCTTTGGAACTTCTTTTCCAAATCGACTTTTACTTACTTTCACACAAATTATGAGCAAATTGGCACATTATCAGTTCATAAACACTTACTTTTAACCCTGTTCTCCATACAACACAATCTTATGACATCTAAACACTTTTATTAACACGTGATTTGTAAGGCGATCCACTTTAAAGTTTGCATTACATAACCAACTACATTCACAAGCTTTCACTTGTTCAAGTGTAAGAAAAATGTGTGGTAGCTCAACTGGACTTGTGATGTAAAGGACTGGGGTACGAGTCCTGAAGAGCACGCGAGTCGGAACGCGAGCTGAAAGTGTCATAGAAGCACACATTTACTTTTTCTGACACTATCGGTTAGGTTTAGGTTTAAGGTTTAGGGTAGAGAAGGTGGTTTTGTTGATTTAAAACTTGATAGAGCATTAACTTTAAAAACCTTTTCTGTTTGGGAGAACATTTAACTCGCTTTTAGCACCACACAGTGGACATTTCACCTCAGAACTCCAGATTTATGTAAGGAACCACGTAATACCTTTTACCAACAATGTAGCCAGAGTCACATAATTGTTATGAGATAAGGCTGGATAAATTGTGCACAACCAGGAATGTGTATTAAGTAAAAAGAGTCCATGCTGATTTCATGTTAAATATTTCGGTTATTTTTAATACCCCAGTGCTTGCACCTCAGCAAGTCAAAGATTTTTACTTATGAACTGTAATACTGATTCTAATCCATTCTACAGATGGTATTTTTCCCTCTGGGTCTGTATGCGTGGCCTGCTCTACACAGACCTACTGACATAGTGGAACATTTTCTGTAGCCTTCACCTCTAGAACGCCCCGTAACAGTCGTTTGCAGCTATACGTTATTCTTCTCTGCTGGCACCAGTTAACATTTTCCTCCCATCTGCAGGGCTTTGCATTTCAGGCCCCTATTCCAGTCGGAAAGTAGCTGTTGACTAATGAAATCACACCTGCTCCTTTCCAAAGAATGCCGTTAATCAGATCATCTGTGCATTTTAAACATTCATTCACTAATGACTATAGCAGAGCTAAGATTTGTCAGCTAAGCGAAGATTTCCAGCAGATCAGCTCAAAGCCTGAAGGTCTAACAATGTACCCATAATGTAAAACTGATAACACAGAGCTAATGACCTAAAAATTTGTGTCATTCTGTCAAAATTCACCAAACTTGAACTCCGCGGCAAATCCGCGAGCAGAAATTCTTCACCACCGGGAGTCCATCGCACGAAATTCACGAATGCGTTGATTCCCATTGAAATGACTGTATTTCGCCCACAGAATTTTGCCGTGCGATGGTAAATGTGACCACGCCTCATGTCTGATCACTTAGAAAAGTAACTACACACCTCTCCTCAACATCCACACGAATTGAGGTATCATTCGTGCCTTTAACAATGTGTCTTTAAAGCCATAATCCTAAATCTGTACAACAGTAATAGTAATAGGTGATGTTTGTCTTAGCAAACACCACTAATAAATTACATTTATGTTATCTACTGCAGCAAACAAAACAAGCAGCTTTAGCTGCACTGGTTTAGCCGACATCATGCAGAAATTCTAAATGCTTGGCTGATTGATACGTTTGTTGTATACGTCACTACAGGAATGCACTGCCACATTACTGTAATGGTGCTCTAGTTCTCACTCATTTTAACACTAATGACACCAGTTGAAGAGAGACAGTCATTCTGGCAGACAGAGCTTTTACTGTGGTACAGAGATCCATTAAAGCGAGGAACAATGTCTTCTACTATGACTCAGCAGCACCAGCACACTGAAGGCACAGAGATAAAAACTCCTCATTTCCGCTTCCAAACACAATAAAATGAGAGCAGAGCCGGCCTTCTCTGAGATTTCATCTGATAGCTCTACATAAATATATAAATATTTTGTACACATATGTTGCATATTTGTAAAAATGAAATAATAATTTTTATTTATAGCTAATGCTTCAGATCTGGAAAACATATTAGAATTCTCAATTTATTTGATTTACTTGATTCAAGTTTGTTTGTATATCAAACATGTCGCCCTCCAGATTAATGTATCCCTTTGGGTAACTCTCACTCACAATATGGTTAAAGACCCGTTGTACACAGTAAAGCTGTCACATCAAAATTACATTGAATATTCATCAAATTTAAATGTGCATTTGAATTTAAGATGTGTGCTAAGCAGGGGCTCTTTAAGGTACCTCTGGGCCAATGGGCTCGCAGGTCTACGAAGGCCCCTTTGAAGTCGTTTAGCGGGGTGGGGGGTGTAACTTCATTGCGTTGAACATGCGCTACACGGATGCTTTTAACAGTTGCACACCGTCTCTGTGTCAACAACTGCGGCTCCCACTGAGAGTGTTCAGACGCGTTCCTCCCGTGAACGTGTATAGGGGAAAATAGGGTGGCGGACGCCACGTGCTGGATCCCATGAGAGTTGTGGGCCCCTGGGCATCAGCCCGTGTGCTAATGCACCCCTGGTGCCAAGCACTGACAACGACTTACACCGTGTCCTAACCAGACGCATCGCGACACCACAACACATGATAAAAGGTATCTTTTCCATGTTAATCAGAGTTTTTGTCCTAACCAGCCGCGACAAATGACGAGCGACAGCGACAAGGCATTCTATTTTTGAAATGGTTTCCATTTATGCGACGTCGTGCCAGACAGTGCAGACAACAAATGGGTCTAAATTTTTTATTTTTTTACAGTATATTAAAGCTAAATCTCACTATCTGGTTCAGAACAACCTGATTTTGGCCGAGAGTGTCACACACCTACCGAATGTTGTGCTTGAGGTCTCACTCTCTTCAGCCGGTGCTCTGTCACACACACATACACACACCAGTTCAGAATGGCAGAGGGGAGACATACCGACTCATTCTGACTTTCTCTCTGCTTCCCTGTCACAAGGCGATTGGCAAAATATCAACAGGAGGACCGCAAGAACATAAACAATCGTAACAGACTTAATAAGGATGCGATTTCTAAAGTAACTTTTCCCTGTGTATGATTGTGTATTTATCCCCTCGGAGCTTGCCGTAGAAAGCGTTATGATGCTTATGTGAGAACATTAATTGCGTTCAATAAACATACTGTTCAGTCTGTGATCGCTCTGTCTTCTACATTTTATTGTCAATTATCCTCATTTTAGTGTATGAATATTGCAGTGTCGCATTGCGCCTGGTGTGGACAGACAGATTGCTTGTCGCTGGAATCTTATCGCATCGCATCTGGTTAGGACATGGTGTTAGGTAGAGATCTTTGGTTGTAGCGTCTTGTGCACTTATCAGCATCTCACAGCATAAAGGCCAATTCACACTGCCCCAACAAACACTAACATCCAACAGTTGTCTGGTTTTGTCAGATCAGTGTGTTCACCCCTTTGTTGTTTGTTGGCATCTGATTTCAGCGATTTAACGTTCATTCGGTGTTTGTCGGGTCTTGGAATGTTTGAGCAGTTTGGTAAGATTTTCCAACAAACTCTGGCATGATCTGACTTAAAGGTTCACTCAGTCAATTTTTTCCTCATTTAAAAAGTTTTGCTTCTAAAGAAATGAACAATAATTTTGAAACATATGTATGAAATCATGACCACTCGTGAAATGAAGAGTTCAGTCATATTAGTAAGCTTATAAAAGCTGTTTTATTTTACATTAAATGGGGCAGGGGCACCCTCATTGGGCCACCATGTTAGGATCACGCTTAATCTCAGTAACTGCCCTGTTACTGGACACTTTCAATCATGGATTAAATTAATACTGGCTAACTGTGCAAGGAGAATTTCCACAATGGCATTGGTAACAGAAAACTACTGTGTTTGAATGATGCAGCATCCAGGCCACTAGGTGTCACTGTAAGCCAATCTAAGTCACTTTGACATCCTTAAAAAAAATTACTGAGTGCACCTTTAATTGCAAAACATTGCCATGACAATGAGGTAAGCAACTGCATTGGTAGAGCAGGAGAAACAAAGTCAATCATGATTAAATCACATTTTTGTAGCGAACTTGTTAAAGATTTCCATTCCTTTATAAATAATGGAAAAAAATGATATGTTAGTGTTGGGTTGGAACCCTGCTCCTGGAGGGCCACTGTCCTGCAGAGTTTAGCTCCAACCCTAATCAAACAAACCTGAGCAAATAATCAAGTTCTCCAGGATTACTTGAAAAATGAAGAGCAGGTGTGTTTGATTAGGGTTGGAGCTAAACTCTGCAGGACAGTGGCCCTCCAGGAGCAGGGTTCCCCACCAGTTTGTGTGGATGACAAATTTGAGGGAATATACATGTACAAATAGGCTATATTAAGATGCAGACAGAGATGGATTTGTGCTGAAGCAATCTTCTCACTCATGAAAAACAGATTTTTTATTTCTTAAATGGCGTCAAATCACACAGAAATTACATGCAGATATACAATAATTTAGAGCTGCACGATTCTGGACAAATTGAGGATCACAATTGTTTTTGCTTAGAATAAAGATCACAATTCTCTCACTATTCTGTATAATAAAAATTACATGTAATTTACTAGAGGTTCTGACAAAAGGTTCTGTGCTTCAATATGTGCAAAAATGCAATAAAGTTGTAAATCAAATATATAAATTCAAAAGTAAAAGTCCACAAGAGGATGCAACTAATTAATTATAAACCAAACGGCACTTTGTTATTATTGAAAAATCCTGTTAAAAAAGTGCATAAAAACAATCAAAATCCTACAATGATTTACCCCAGTTTCTCACATGCTAAGTAAAAAAAGAAAACGAGAGGAAAAAAGCTTCATTAACAGTTCTGTTAACTTGGTGGTGTTGCACTGGTAAGCAAATATGCTATAAAACACTGTTATTTTACAAAAGTAAAAAAAAAAAAACATTTTTTACAACTCTTGAAAAAATTGCAAAAGGAATTAATCAAAAGTAATTAAACAGAGAACAGAGTAAACAGTGCTTTGTGTTTCAGCAACAGTAGCAATTAAATGTTAAAAATTATAATATAAAAACATTAAAAAATAATTTAATACAAAATGAAATTACTTGCATATTTGATTATTAAATATACATTAATACTGATTTGATGCTGTAAGAATGCCTGAATGCCTATAACAGACAGCATGCAGCTTATATACATTTAGATATCACACAGATCTAACATTTTGAAGAATTTGTCCTGTCTGTTAATACATTAGCAGCTGTGTTTGCTTTAATATCTCAAAGACAGCACAGATTTAATCCTGTCTGTTTACACTCTTGTAGTTCGAACTGTGTGTGAAATGATACTTGGTTAGAAATGGTAGAGAGAATTGACTTTTATTATTAAGTAAAAGTGTGTTCTTTTGTCAGTAGTACTTCACATCCTCTGGTCAGTAGATTGTCACATCCTCTTTAGATCAGTAATATTTATGCATCCTGTGATTGGCACTAAGATGGGTAAGACAGTAATTTCCGGCTCTATCACCATTACTGCCATGTGCCATGACATCATACAGAAGTTAAAGGAAGCACAATGCTGGCACACTCATAGACTGCCATAGTTACAGAAGCAGGACATTCAAAGGAATATGTAACCCAAAAATCTCACATCTGTCTGTATGACTTTTTCTTCCATGGAACACATAAGGAGAAATTGAGCGTAATGTTTTTGAAGACCCATAAAAGTAGTCAGTACTAGTGCCCTACCGATATATCGGTCAGCCGATATTAGCCTCACCGATATATCGGTATCGGAGTATATGTTTACCGATTATGCGCAGATATGAAAAACATTTTCAGAACATATAATGCAGAAAACAATGCTTTAGAATTGGTGTCATTATGTAGTTTGTCCAGCAGAGCGCACTCCGACTCCATTGTTTACAGAGCTGAACTGATGGTGGCTCTGCAGACAGGGTGGAGTTCAGTGGTAAATTCATTTTCAGGTGCTTCGGTAAATTGCTAACTAGTTTGTGAAATACATACTAGAAAGTTAATAAACAATGATCCCATCATTTTATATAACTAATATAACATTAACCCTGTCCCTGACATGTCACTCATGTCTGTTTGCTGTTAGCCAGCTATAGTCTGTCAGTGCAGTATGTAATGCAGCAGATTGAAAGGTAAACGGAGCTTCTTTTTGCAGCTCAGCAGACAACGGTGCTGTGGTGGATTGTGTCTGTTGAGTGTTGATTTCACGCTACGCTGTTACCTAGTTGGCGAGACGCAATGCTGGTCCATCTTTTACTCTCCGTGACAATGGGCTTATAGCTAACTAGCTAATCACGTAGCTACTTTCATTGCTTGTCAGCTGAGTGGAAGCTAATGTGTAAACATGTATTCACCAAACTGTTTTGTTCAGGATTCACAGTTTGGTCCCCCTTTCAACCGAACAATTCCAGTTGTTGCATTTACAAAATGGTATTGTGATGGTATCAGATGGTAATACTGCAGTGCATTGATGTACACCATGGCATTTACATAGTACTCCAATGTACATGTAAAAAAACATGCAATGAAATGTTTTTACACCCGTTTGGTTGGAAAAATGGCTTTACCTTGAGTTGTTCAAAAGCTGCATACGCAGGCGTTTAACTTAATAAAGACATTATTCATCGCTGTCAAATGAAGTATGATTCAAAATATCTCCGTCACCGTATGAACGGGGAGAGCCGTAAACTGACACCTACATGTTGCAAAATCATCCGTGACTTCTCTTAAAAAAAAAAAAAAAAAAAAAAAAAAAAGGCATTTTTATCATAGTAAACTCCACAGATTGTTCACTCCAATAGGATTGGATTTTTTAAAAATTTCTTTAGTTTTATTTATTTTTATTATTTTTATTTTTTTTTATCCCCTTTTCTCCTAATTTGGAATGGCCAATTCCCACTACTTAGTAGGTCCTCATGGTGGCTGGGTTACTCACCACAATCTGGACGGTGGATGACAAGTCTCAGTTGCCTCCGCTTCTGAGACGGTCAATCCGTGCATCTTATCACATGGCTCATTGTGCATGACACAGCGGAGACTCACAGCATGTTGAGGCTCATGCTACTCTCCGTGATCCACGCACAAATTACCATGTGCCCTATTAAGAGGGAGAACCACTAATCGCGACCACGAGGAGGTTACCCCATGTGACACTACCCTCCCTAGCAACCGGGCCAATTTGGTCACTCAGCATACCCTGGATTCGAACTTGTGACTCCAGGGGTGGTAGTTCTCGCTGAGCTACCCAGGCCCCCACTCCAATAGGATTGTTGAGTGTAAAACATGTTGAAGATTAGTGGACAGGTGGCCAATTCAATAAGTCATGTGCTGTTTCCTCATAAAAGCAGCTTTTTATTCTTGTCTCCTGTCTCCTCGTCTATGGCACTGCTGCGTTATGCTTTTTTTGCGCTCACCTTGGAAGAAGGGCTCTGGTTGTTACAAAGCAGGGTCTGGGGTTGCTAGGTTACGGGGGCTGCTCCACCATTACTGAGAGAGAGTTGTTGTGAGACATGCAATTGGAGTGCGCTTAAAGTTTCAACAGTTTACCTCCTCATCTGCTCTGTGTATCATGACAGTAAATATTCCACTTGTTATTTATTTCATTTCTGTTTTTACGGATTGAGAAATGCTCCAAACGATACAGTGCGTGAGCTGTCTGAATGATTCAGACCATTTTGCTAAACCGTTTGACTTATTTTTTGAAGATATTGACTCAAATGAGTAATTCATTCGTAAATCTGGCATCACTAGTTCTGATTCTAAACAGGTGTCAGAAATACGGGACACACGGCATGATTGCTAAAATATTGTCAGGGAAAATGTTTCTTCATACAATTTTCATACAGAGGATAATCTGCTGGCTGTTACAAACATTTGCTGGCAGTGCTACGGGGGTGCTATGAACTTTCTTGGGGAGGCTGAAGCACACGCTAGCCCCTCCCTAGTGCCTTCTCTGATCATGAAGTCGCATTCACATGATTCTCGCCGATTTGAACTCCACATGAAAAGCTTGTTTTGCTTTTAGCACTGGCACTGTGCATGTAAATTATACTTTTTCAAAATTGTCCAGTAATCCGGTGAGACAGAAATGCAACACGACGCAGTGGAAACACTGATGCTTCACTTCAGCGAGTCATATTAATGTATCTTTTCATAGATCCCATCTGGAATTATTTGTAGAAAAAATATGGTTAAGAGGTCCTTTCTCAAATCACTTAATCATTGACATGGAATCACTGTTGTATGTGTGTGTTTGTAATGTTTGCATCAGTGTAATGACCCCGGGGTGGACACAACGCAAAGGTTCCGCCCTACTCCAACCAGTGTTCAGAACTCACACAGAGCTGAATTAAATGTCAAATCGGTAAATGTGTTAATCGCAATTCAGAAAAATGAAAGCGTTAAACGTTTTAATTTAAAGGGTTAGTTCATCCAAAAATGAAAATTATCTCGTCATTTACTCACCCTCATGCCATCAGTAGCAGTATGCGCGTGTAAGCTGTACAGAAGCTTCATTGGTTTTGGTTTAGATCTGTTTTTGTATCTGTTTCTTTACTCACAATGGTGCGTTTGTGTGATTAGCCTGGATCTCTCAACCAAGAGAAGAACGTGAGATTATGTACGTAACATGCCAACACAAATACATCACATGAGAGACCACGTGAACTCATGAATGCGTATACTTGTTAATGACCTGAAGCGATGATTTATGGAACTTAAATATTGATCTTTTTTCTCACCAAAAGTGATCGTATCGCTTTAGATGACATTCATTTAACTGCTGGAGTCACATAGATGACATTTATGCTGACTGTCTGTGATTTTTGGAGCTTCAAATGGTCTTATCACCATCCACTTGCATTATAAGGACCTACTGAGCTAAAATATGTTTCTGTTTTTCTTCAAATGTGTTCTGCAGAAGAAAGAAAGTCATCTACATCTGGGATGGCATGAGGGTGAGTAAATGATGAGAGAATTTTCATTTTTGGGTGAACTATCCCTTTAACACATAATTTTGACAGCTCTACTAAATTCTGATCGGTTTTTCACACAGTCTGAAGCTCTGGTACGGCTTCAGAAGAAATAGAGCAGGAGTCGTATAAACTAATTTCATGGTGCTCTTATGGTCCTGTTTGGAGCTCAATAGCGTTCATCTCCTTTCACTTTCATTGTATGGAAAAGAGCGGCTTTCTGCTACACGTCTGCTTTTGTGTTCTTAAGAAGGAAGGACTATGGGTTTAAAACATAAGGGTGAGTAGATAACAAGAGAATGTTCATTTTTGGGTGTACTATAACTTTTAGACACCGTTTGCATGAAAGCACAATAAATAAGCCCCTTATCAGAGGAACAGCAGTGTAAGTTATGAGCCGAGAAGCATACAAGTAAAGGCTTCCAAGACTATTTGACATTTATAGGAGGAGGTGAGATTCCTGTATGATCCAAGTCCTCCAAAGTCCATACAAGCAGTCCTTCCTCTGCTGAACAAAGAGAAACCATCTGCACATGACAGTCGTCTGCCTTATGTGATGTGTGGAATCCAATCCATATGTCTCAGAGCCATGCCTGAGTCTGTGTTCAGCGAAACTGCTGACATACGCTACTAGTCAAATTTAGACACACTTGACTGAATTTATGTTTCTTGTGATCTTAAAAATCTTTTGATCTGAAGGTTCATGTTTAAAATATAGTTACATTTGTTTAGTTTTTTTGCAGACAAATATAAATTGTGCCTACGTATGAACTTAAAAGCTCAAATGTAACTTTTTTTAAATGGATGATTTCTTGACTGATTGTTTTGATTTGTTTAGCATTATTGGACATTTGAAGACTTTACTGTAATAATACAGTAAAAGTGGAAAATAGTAATAATAGGGAATGAGTAGGTGGCTTTTTCTGAATCATGTTATGCCTGACAATGGACTTCAATGGTGTATGTTACACAAAATCAATTAAACTTCAAGTAATCCTTAACTGTGATGCCTTTAATGTTGTACTGGTAAAGACTTTAACACTCAAATCTTCCTAGCCAAACAGTTCTGGCTTGTGGTATGAATGAAAGGGTGTGTTGAGTTCAAACCTTTGCAGAGATGTTCTCAAATTTCCTACTCCCAAAAGCAGAGGAAAAAACACAACAGTGAACAAACGTAACCACATTCAGACAACTGAGTCATTAGATCCGCTTCACTCTTGAAATGCATTAGTGGTTGACGTGTTTTCTCTCTGCATGTCCTGCCCCAGTTCCTTCCCGTCGCCGCTATGTGCTGCATCAGCACTTCGGTTCACCAACTACTCATGTGTTCTCATGGAAGAAACAAAAGTGGCAGAGAGTGAGGGAAAGTGGTTTTTAGACTGAGATTTTTTGAGTGCCACGAACATAGCTGATAAGACAATGTACTACCTATATAAAGTAGAGGTCGACCGATAGTGGGTTTTGCCGATACGATAACTAAGTTGGGGAAACAGGCCGATAGCCGATTAAACGGATGATAGTTTTTAAAATCTATGATATGAAAGAAAACTTTCCACTCAGTGTAAAATAGTGCTAAACTTTAGTAAGTACTGCTTTCCATGGTGATACTTCAATAAATTTCTCACACACTGGTACCTTCTTCAAAGCCTTAGCCATCTGAAATAAATGAAACTCAAGTCTTGTCTTTGAAAATGTAATTCAGAATGGCTTTGTATATATTATATATCCATGTACCCTCACATGAACATCAAATTTGTAATTCAGATTTACTGTTTAATTGGCCATACTTTCTTTTGAACATAACTAAGCCATAACAAAGGAAGTTTGGACAGAAGTTTACCCTGTCAGAATGGAGAAAAGTTGGGAAACTTTATGGTCAAAAAACTATAAAACTGTTCATGTGCACACACATTTACGCAATGTACTGTGCTTGCGCAAGATCTGTTGTGAATCAAGAGAACGGCTGAGCAAAAGCAAAAACACAAGCAGCATTTTCACATAAGGTTGCCATTAACATGAAACTGATTTATTACTGAAGATTAATTTATTAATCTACTTAGCAACATAACATCTTCGGAGCACTCCTGTTTATAGCCTGACTGAAACAAAGTGGACGCCTCTCAACCCCGGGAAAAAAACAAACGGATCTGCAATTCATAATTCAAAATTTGAATTCATAAGTGGCTATTTTCCATCCAAAACTGCAAATTAAGAGGAAAGGTAAGAAGATTATATTCTTGACTTTGGAACATTGTTCTAACCATTCGTACAGCTAATGTTAGCATCCTCTCCACCTTGTCGGCAATGCAGTTCTCCAGTGCTGCAATTAGTTATAACTAAATTACCTATTAAACCACCTTTGGTTGTCTTAAATGTCTGATTTATTGTACCATGCTATATGCAATTATAACTCGTACTCTATAAATACCTTGACTTTTCTCTGTCTGTGTTTTAAATCTGCTTCTGAAGTGTCTGTCTCTCTGCATAGCCTATTTCACTCACGTTGCAAAACAAACTCCACGCAGAGTCAGTGATTGTTTTTTACTTAACCTTTAGAGGGTGCCTCTATACTGTAGAACCAAGGAGTTCAGACTGTAGAACCCTTGAGCACCGGTCATGGAGAAAAGAAACCAAAAATAACAAATCAGAAACTATCGGTGTTGATTTTTTCAGATAGCCGATAATTAAAAAACACAACTATCGGCTCAGATTAATCGGTAAATCTGAATTATTGGTCGACCTCTTATATGAAGTCTACATTTTGAAATGCTAAAATTTTATTTTTCAGCGGTCTGCTGGAAATTTGAGAAATCAAATTTCCCTTGATGAAAAGTACTATGAAAACTACGGAGCCCCTTAAGGCCGGTGTATACTTTATTTTTCTGTGTTCCTGATCAGATCATGCCCGGTTGACCGTGATGCCCCTTTAAAGTACACTCTTTTGACCGTAAGAAAAAACAAACGTGTTTGACGCATGCACACTACTAGGGCTGAAACGATTAGTCGACGATATCGACAACGTTGACAATAAAAAATGGTCTACAAAAACTTTTGTTGTCGAATAGTCGTTTGATCTAATTTAACGTAACATGGGTTTAGATATGAAACTAATGATGGTGCACTAGAGGAGCACTGCATCTCGTGCCTGACTGAAGAGAGAAAACACAGCTTACAGCCCATCACAGCATATTTTAATTTGAAGGTATTTACACATAAGGTGACTGGTGATGCTGATAGAATTGCAGAAATGTTATCTTTGTCTTTCAAATGGACAGCTGGTCATCTGTTCCATAGCTGTACATTGGTTATTTTTGAATCATATTAATTGTTAATCAATTTTAAATGATAAAATGAAAAGTTTCTGTGCTTTCATTACAGAATAATGTCATTCGGTATTATCTGTTGTGACTTAAGGCCATTTTAAATTTAACAGTAATGATTTTCAATGTAAATTTTATGTTCCTGCGAAAAAAAAAAAAGGCTTTTTTTTTTTTATTTCAAATGAGGTGAGATCTGCCATGTCAACTTACAGAGCAGCAGAGTTTGTTTCTGTTAATTGGGCTACTTACCACGGGAGCAGCCATTTTTTTTTGTTGAAGTTCACGGCTTGGCTGAGTGCACGCCCAGCACACCTGCACATGGAGCTGCATGTACTTGATGATCGGTAGCACTGTTAAAATAACTATTTATTTTCCTCAAACTTTGAATACATGAGCGTTTGCTGTCAGAACATTTTTGTGAAAGAGGGTATAATTTGCAGTCATACAATGACGCCGACTGACCGAGAGTTTTATGCTTAACGCTGAACACTTTTATTTTGTCTTTTCATACTGTTGTGGATCAGTGGTTTTTGCCGCGTCATCCGAAGAAGGTAAAACGGATTTTAAAAACGGGTGGTTTTGTTAGTTTGCTAAAAATGATTACCTGCCATTTTTGCAGCAAAACACAACAGACATTAAGGGGTTATGTGCTGCATTGTAGAGTACACAGGAACGAACCCCACTGTTTTTTCAAATGTGCGCGAGCTGACTGCAAGCGGACATTTTGTACTTACGCAGCTTTTAAAGCTCATTTCTATCGAGTTCACAATGTGCCTGAACCCTCCGTTACTGCTACAGCCATTGTTACAGTTTTAAATGTGCAATTATGCTGTGTGAGAGCCAATTTCAAACAGTGAAAGAAATTATATCCCACTTAAAAGAGCACATAGTGGAGGGATGAGCTGTGGCATGTCCAGTAACTAGTTGTAAAAATGTGTTCCCTGTAAAATCATCATTTACTGCTCATATGTCCAGGAAACATAGAATATGTTCAGTGGACAGCATAAGTGACATATACAGGGAAACTATTTCTCAGTCTTCTGCTGTCATTGCATGTGAAGATGCTTTCCAGAGCTCAAATGATGCAACAACTGAAAGCACTGAATTGCCAGAAAATTTCAATGAGACCTTACTTAGGAATGTATGTTTATTCTACCTAAAATTGCAAGGGCAGCTGCTCCTTCCAGCTTCAACAATACAGACTATTGTCGAAGAGATGCAAAATGTGCATGTGTTGGGACAGGATTATACTTTTAGTAAACTATGTTCACTTTAAAAAAATGACATGTCTCTAACAGATGATGCTGTTGCTAAAATCTGTGATTGTGTGAAGGATGCAGATCTGTCATAAAAGGACCACTGTTAACATATTCAAGAGCTCAGGCATTCAAAAAGATGTTCAAATACATAGAGCCTAAAAAAAGTCACATTAGGACATGATGAAAATATGACATGTTTCATAGTGATGATCCAAATGTATGTGGTCCACAGTGCACCCCTGAAAGTTACGATTCTGCTGTTGGTGATCTACAAGCTGAAGATCGTCAAGGCATCAAAGGCATAAAGGTAAACTCTGCTTTCAATACTTTGAAATGTTTTCATGTTTGCCAGCCTGGTCTCCCAACTTGTTTAGGCCATGACATATTTGAGGGTGTCTTATCCTATGATGTTGCACTGTACTTGAAGTATTTCATTAAGACAAAGAAATGGCTTAAATATTCACTTTTGAACCGACACATCAAGCAGTTCAAGTACAAAGGATATGATGCTTTCACAAAGCCATGTGCTGTCAACTCTGAGTTGTCAAAGCTTTCAGGTCAAGCCATTCAGAATTGGAATTTCTTAAGGTTGCTGCCTGTATTAATTGGAGACAAAGTGCAAGATCCAAAAGATGATGTGTGGCAGTTAACTCTCCAGCTTCAAGATATTGTAGCTATGATTTGTGCACAAAAGATTTCGTTGTCACAGATAGTCTATCTTGACATTATAATCCAAGAATATTTGGAAACAAGACAATGTTTATTTCCTGAGAGTCCACTAAAGCCAAAAACACCATTTCTTGCGGCACTATCCAGCACCAATTTTGAAATTTAGCCCCTTGATCAGGTTATGGACGATGCGTTTTGAAAGTAAACACAGCTATTTTAAGAGATGTGCCAGGCATTTGAAAAACTTCAAAAACATTTTTCTAACTTTATCCGAAAGACATCAGATGTTTCAGGCATATCTTTCAGCTGGGCCAGGATGCAGTCAGCCTCTGCAATTCAAAGACAGTTGTACTTTTTACCCCAACCTTTATAGTGATGCAATTAAACATGCAGTGAGACAGTTTGGCTTTTCATAAAACAATACTAGTGTTTCCACAGGCATAAAGTATAAAGGTACTGTATGTCATATAAAAAGGGCATTTCCTTGTGTCAAAAAATTACGAGTCCATAGAGTTGAGAATTTCTCCTTATTTTAATTCAGAATGATGCAGCTGTGTATTTTGTGATCAATATACATAAGGCTGACTATTATTCTGAGTACCATCTGTACTCAGTGACAAAACAGAGTACTAGGTTGCAGTGTCTCAACATTAACGACTTGGTCGATTTTTATCTGTTACCATCATACATTGTAACAGGCTCCAAGTCATTCCACTAAAACACGGTATATTGTTGAAATAAACATGATCATGGCCACTGTGGTGGAGAAACCATACTAAAATGCACATGTATGCTGGTAGAAATTATAAAATACTATTTGAAAAATATGAAAGTGACAGCAGATTTTCTTTGGTAAACATGTAAATTCTCACATTATATACTTGAAGTAGAGGTTCCTCTTCTGTATATATGTACATTGTTACTTGACTAAATGTCTAGTTTCTTGTTTTCTTTTATTTGGAATATTGAAAACTGGTGTCTGATGTTATTCCTTGATTCCAGGAATGACTGACTTGGAGCAAACATTTTTACACACCGCCATTACTGAGGTCTTGCCTGACCTTCCAGAAATGACGAAAGATTTTCTAGAGGAGACCTTACAATCCCTTAGGGTGGAGACATATGATGATTTTCAGTTTATTGAGGAAGCTGATTTGCTGTCAGCCTTGAGACCAATTCAAGCCCGAAAAGTCCTTGCAGCTTGGATGCTGAGATTTAAGTCAAGTATTGCAGTACTGCATGCAACCAGTGCCTAAACTAGCCTGTAAAAAAGCTCAATCGAAAATATAGGAACATTCATATTGTGTTCTTGATCATTCTTCTTGTACATGTGTTTGTTGTCGCAGGCAGGACTCCTGAAACTAGCAGCTCATCTGTTGATGCTTCGCCAGGACCTCCAACATCCTTGCAGTCCCTTTCACCCAGAAGTTCACCCTCCACCTCTTCCAACAGCCCCCAAAGCCCTGATATAGACTGGGTTGATACCTTTATGATACAGTGGGATAAGTTCCCAGAGGAATTGATGCAGTCATTGGAGAAAGGAAAATGACCAAGTCCAAGAATGAGAAGGGAGATGGTCCGGATTGTGGTTTGTGAGATGAAGCGAAACAATTCTTGCATAAATAAAACGAACTCTACTGAAGTTGCCAAAAAGATGGTGGCAAAATATCCAAAATCTCTGCAAGACATAATAGAGGGAGACGTGATTGGGCCAGGGTATCACTCCCAAGTCAAGCAATTGCACTATAGGATAGAGAATGTGAGGCAATCTACAACCCCAAAAATAAGAAAGCGAAAGCATCGCACTGATGAGTCTGACACTGATAAAACAGAGAGCAGCAATCCAGGACACTTATGGGTGTATTAAGTGGAAATTAAAATTCCTGCCCCTTGGAGGGACCACAGATCCAGCAGGAGAAGAAAGAAAAACTGAAAAAGATGTTTGAGCAAACTGATGCAAATCCAGAGGAGGTCAAACATCTAGTGAAGTTGACTTTCTACGCACAGCGTAAACAAATAAACCAGGGGAAAAACATATAACACCTCCTGGAAAAGTGGCCGTTTTGGTTCGACGAATGTTCTGTTATGTGGAGGACACATGCCTGGCAGGGGAAGTACAGATGGACCAAGTTCCCTTGACTCCCACCATTGTCATGTGTGGTAAATTAAAAAAAATTATCTTTCTTTCTTTCTTTTATTTGTATTTCTATGTTATTTCTTCCTTTCTCTCTTTTCTGTCTATTTGGATTCAAATTCATTTTGCACGATGTTTTTGTACTGTTAGCTATAAGCTCTTAAAAATGTAATTCTGTCATTTACTAACACTCATGTCATTCCAAACCCATATGAATTTTGTTCATCTTTGGAACACAAATAAAGATACTTATAGATACTTAAGATATAAAGACATCGTCAGTGTAATCTATGTGACTTGTGTGGTTTACTCCAAGTTTTAAGATTAGATTCATTTGGGTGTGATAAAATACATAAATTAATTTGTTATTTGCACTTCAACTCAGCTCTCTAATATGTGATTTAAATCACACTGACTAGTGAAGTTTGTGTACAGCACCTCCTCTGACTTGTAAAAAATGCTTTAAACACATTAGAGAGCCGAGTGGAAGTGCAAATTAACAATTTAATTTGTTTTTAATAACACCCAAATTAATAAAATTGCTTAAGTATTGGATTACACTGATAAACCTTTTTGTCTTTTTTAGAGCATTAAAGTTTTGGTTCCAATTATCCTTCGTTGTATGGACACGAATGTCTGACAACTTCAGACATCTTCATTTGTGTTCTGACTATAAACGAAAGTCATATGGGTTTGGAACAACACGAGGTTGAATAAATGCTGACAATTTTTGGTAGACTATTCCTTTAAGGGTTTGTCCAAGTGGCTTTAAAAGGCCTTACATTATTCTCCACTAAATCTGCACATACACTGATGTACTGTATTCTGCAATGGTAAGCAACTTTACTGACATTGAAAAGTAAAAACAAATTCCCATTGTTTTGTGAAATGTTTTATAAGTCTTGTTTTAATTTTGTTTGAATTATGTTTTTATTTATTTTTTCAGAACGATCCTGCTACTCCTCAAGACGGTTCGTGCTGAGTGTGGATCGAAACATTATACTTAATGACAACTCCTCTTTCGTTTCTACCTTGACTCAGGAACTTTCAGATCACACGAGTGGCGTGATGTCTGAATATGGACTAAACTCATCAATAAACTAAATTGATGTGCCCCACTCACAGCTTAAAGGTTTGTTTCATCTAATTATCTGCTCAGTTCTTTAAGCTCAAGAGGCAAATAAAGGATTTTTGTAGTTTACTCAATTGTTACTGAGTTTTATTGCTCTTGTTTCCATGCCTGTACCTCAGTTTGAAAAGCTTGTTTGAAGATCTTGGTACATTTGTTCCATTTATTCTAAGGAAATGCTGTAATCTTTAAAGGATGTTAAAAATTCTTACATTTATTCCTTTAACAAGCCTCTGGATTGTTCTTAAGACATTTTAGGAGGAAAGTCTTTAGATCTAAAAAGCTATTCAGCTTTTAGAAAATATTAGAAATGTGTATGTTGGGAAATGACATGCTTTTGTAAAAAATTGAGGTTAATAAATTCTTGCAAAGGAAAGTTATTATTGGATTATGCCTTTAAATTGAAATGAATAAATAAAAAAAATGTATATATTGTATTTAGATGTTACTTTCACTGTAAATCTCCATTATTAATACTGCAAAAGATACTACGTTATAAACAACCTTTGAGTAAAATTAGCAGAAAAACTCCGCTAAATTACAATTTTATAATAAGACATTCAGTTAAATAATGTTTTTTTTTATTTTTTTTTTATGGTAATTCAGTGAAATTGTGTGGGATTCAATGTTTAAAAAAGCAACAACTGCATGAAATATTACTGAAAGAAATAATTTAATAGCAGCATGGTCATGCTAATTTGGCAGAAAAGGGCTGTTGGATTTACAGGTTTAAAATGTAATTTTGTAAATACATTTTGTAAATAAAGTTTTAAACTGTAAAATTCACATCTTGTCCTGTAAAGTTGTTTACATTTTTACAGTATTTTTTACAGAATTGTTCTTGCAACCACAGCTGCAAGGTTTTTTTTTTGGTAAAATCAACGGAATTTTTTTTTTTTTTTTACAGTGTTGTTTTAAGGATTTTTTGATATTTTCAAATGGACAATAAGGCAAAACGCTTGATTACAATATGATTTTTTGCAGTTATTTTTTTACTGAATTAAACATAATAAAAAGTCATTTTATTCAATGAGTCATTTAGAGGTATTTTTAAAAGATGATTTTGTCCTCTTTATTATTAGTAAGCATGTTGATTACAACCTTTTAAGTCAAGGTACAATCTGAATAGTCGGTTAAGAGCTAATGATTAATCGTTAAAATAAATCGCCTGAATAGTCGAATAATCGTTTTAATAATTGTTAGATTAGTCGATAATAAAAATAATTGTTAGTTGCAGCCCTACACACTACGACTGTTTTGTGATACTCTTTTAGTACAGACGAGGACTGTCCATGTGTCAAGAAAATCTGGAAAATCAACCATGGTTTTACAACTATGGAATTTCTTGTAAAAAGAACCACAAAATTTACCCTGGTTTTACAACAGTAAGCATATTCCAACCATGCTATTTATGGTAAAATCATTGTTTATAATACAGGAAAACCAAAACAAAAGGTAATAAAAATGAACAATTCTGCCAAATAAAACATTAGTTTTACTATAGTAACACCATGGTTCATTTGTGGTACATGTTCCATGGTTTTTAAGACCACAAAAAAATGGTTAAAAGATGTAAAGGCATCTCTTAAAAACCATTATAACACAAATTAACCATGGTGTTACTATAGTAAAACTGTAGTAACCATGTATTTTCAGAATGCTTATATTTCTCACCATAGTTTCCATAGTTACTATAGTAAAACCATGGTTAATTTTTGAAAGTGATGGATAAAGTTATTGAGATGGAACTCCAAAGAATTGCAAGGGAACACAAACTATTTCAGAAAATAAATTCCCACCTTTTCTTCTCCATAAAAGACATACGGTTTATAAAAAAAATATATATATATATATAATTATTACAACTAAGCGGTAAAAATGACTCAATTTCTGCAACTTTCTGACGTCAGAGATGACAGCATAACAAGACCATCCACATTAACACGATGTCTATTTGGTATTCACAAACTTGGCCCATCCAGTCACAGTGAGGTAAAGAAAGTAAGATAGATACTATTGTTCCTAAACACCAGAAGAACTAATGGCAAAAGTAAAATGTGTAAAAGGTTGTCAAACCTTATGCTGTTTCCGGTTGTGTGAAGCACCTATAGCTCTGCAGTTTCTGAAAAATCCCAAAAGTTCAAACAAAAGTATGATGTTTATATTTAATAAGATCCCTGATCATTTCAGTCTGATCTTAACATTGTGAGCTGCACATTTTACCATGGATTGTTTTAGTGCTACAGTGATACAGCTTCCCAGATTATATTAGATTTCGATTCACAAGCTCTCAATTTGATTTCGATTCATATGGGTTAATTTCAGTTATAATGTCCATTTTGCTTGCATATAAAATAACTTATTTTCCAGGTAATGCTTTTAATTATACAAGGGGCCTTCTAACTAAGTACATTATGAAAATATTAATTTTACTAATTATATTCGATTAGTTTTTCAGCATTTGTCACATTTTGGCTTTTAACAAATCCATGTATTCCATCAATAAACAACATATTATATTTCATATATTATTTGTTTCATGATTATTGTTTAACTGCATAATTTGTACTAATAACAAGTTTTTTTTCCTTGATTTGTTGTACATGTGCTTAATCCAGTACTGTCTCTTTAAGAAAACTGGCATTTCTGTAAAGAGCATCTGTAGATGAGCACATGTTAACGGGAGAGACTTGAATGGCTTTATCTCATCTGTGCTATGCATGATTAGAATGAAATGTTGATTTTTTTGTTGTTGTTTTTGATCAACAACTGACTGTAGAGAACAGAAAGATTATTAAAAGAGACATTATTCAATGACAAATGGGTCGCGTGGCTCTCGTCTTTGGACACACATTACACGGAACAACTTTTACTCTCCACACACCGTGAAAGTATCTCGCTGCTGAATACTCCACCACTATACTACAAAATCAATGGTGAGTTAAATATGAACATTTACCAGCCATTTGGCAAATTCATACATTTTAGCTGCATAGCACGAAATTTGGTTGCAAATGTGAGCAATTCCTCTTATTGTAGTGGAGAGTTGCGCATAGAGTAAAAGATCGATCTTAGGTTTTAAGAATTGATAGAGTTCAAATGAAGATTGCGATGCATCGGAAAATCGATATTTTTACCCACCCCTAATTGTTTTGTGATTATACTGGAGTCGACAACAAACACTGCAGCATGCAGCAAACCATCTTACTTCACATGCAAAGAGGGCATTTACGTAGGAATCGACCGCATAATGTTGCATTAAAAGCATAATGTTGATAACTACAGAATTTTATTTTTTATGCATCCTTCGTTTATTAAAAAAAAAGCAGAAATTGTGGTTACAGTAAGGCACCTACAAAGGAAGTAAATACGGCCAGTTCATAAATATTCCTTTAAAGGTGTGCCATCATAAAACAGCCTATTTAATTCAGAAAAGTTAATCTGTACGAATTAGAGATGTGCAAAACTACATATTTTCAAAATTGACTGTTTGTGAGGAAACCCTTCCGAGATTCACAATTTCTGCAACCAAGGTTACATGTAGGGACTCCGTGTATGAATGTTACATGTGAATCTCGCAAAACTTTTTGCAGGACGAAAAGTCTCTCAATTCATCCCCTTTTAAGTACCTCCGCAAGGAGAAAAAAAATCTAGATAAACTCACTTGTCAACCTAACTAGTTGACCATTATGACCCATTCTTAGTTTAAATGACTGCTTTCAGCTCTGATATACAGTAGAAAGCAGCAGGTAAAATGCATTAAGGGATAAGGATAATCGGTTCCAAAAAAAATTAAAAATAAATAAAACTACACTTGATTTATATTATTTTTACAGTTTAAAATGTAGATTACATATACTGTAGTTCGGTCTATACTGACTTGTTGATTATTTGGTCAGAAGTTTAAATTAAAATGACTGTTTATAACACAAATCTACACTATCAAACAGTATTAGATGAATTACGTCTCTCACAAGCTTTCAGGTTAATTGCTTTCTGTGTGTATGAATTTATTTTCACAAACAACTCATTGCCTTAATTTAGTAGATTATATTATTATTAGGCCTGTCAATTTGATACATTAATACGATCAATAAAAAAGATAAAATAATTTCAAAAAATAATTTATCATGTCCCCTAATAAGTAAATAAATTCTGTAAAAAAAGCAATTAGCCATGAGAGGCCATGCCTTTTATGTACAGGTTTTAGCCTTGTCCCAGACCCAGAATTTCAACTCTATTGAAAATCATAAATTATAAAATACAAATTATTATAATGGATTATTTAAACAAAGAGTGAATTAAAAATGAAAATGATTTTGACTGTCCCACAGTTGTGGCATCATTTCAACCACACCAAATAATTTTGCTCCAAATAATTTTTGTGAAGTTAATGTACTTGTTCAACAAGTCAACAGAAGTGTCGGTGAAGAGCATGCTTTGAGAAGAGATACGAGACAAGTGATGTTTGAAGAAAACTAAGAAAATTCAAGGTAAATATCACTTGTGAGCAGAACATTTGTACTGGGCGTCATTTCCAATCAAGCTGTAATTATGCCAAATTATGCAATTTGCAAAAGTGTAAATATATGAATATATGAAGAGTATACATTTAATGTTAGCTATAAAATTAGTCTTACAAAAACAAAAAGGAGTTGGCCATTTTTATTTAATTGTGTACATTGTGGTGGGAATTTCATGACTTTCAGGGGAAAAAAAGTGACAAACATATCCTGTGATGCATGTACATACACTGTTGGACATTGAAAATCAATAAAACAGAAACAAAAAAAAAACAGTGAATGTGTGAAACATGTTTTAATGACACTTTAATTTGTAGTAAAAATCCACAGTGTTAAAAATGCCCAAAGTTGAAGAAACACCCGTACACCAAACAGGCAAACTCGCATGTCCGGTGTACTCAAGTATAGTCTATTTATCTTTCTAACATGACATGGTGTTGATAGCAGCTGTGTTAATGAACATATATACTGGGGATGGGCTTTACAATGAGTTTTAATGTTATTTGTAGGACACTGTAAGTCTGGGTGACAAGCTTGCACAACTCATGAAGCTTCAAAACAGGAACTGCCACAAATCTGCAAGTTCAAGACCTCAGTGATTACACTCACAAAAACTGTTCCAAAACACTGTGAGCTGCCTTGCTGATTACTGCCTAAATAGGCAGCATCCTAACTAAAATAGAACCTTATTAGTTACAGATCTGGAACGCTCTACACAGGCAGCAACTCCATGTGGCAAATAAATAATGCTTCTAATGAAAAGCGCATACGTTACAACTAAACTGATTCCAATGTTTGATGTTAGCATGTTGCTAAGCTATCACAGTCCACTAAAGCATAAAAATGGATAGCACACACAAATATTGGGTAAACAGTCTATTTTTATGTAGACTGAACTACTTTTATTGATACTTTTCGGTAGTGAATAAAAAATATTTTCAAAAGAATAGACATTACAGTCGCTGCTTCTGTCATTTTTGATGCATTTTTCACTGTAGTCGTCGCAGTGCTTTCTCCACATGAATACATCTAATGGTGCTTTAGAAAATTACCAAACCAAGGTCTCTTAGAAGACAGCAAAAACAGTCTGCCTACCTTTTGAAAAGGCATCATGAACAGGCTTATGATGCACCTTTGATTCACTTAGATGAAGATGCATCTTTGAAGGGAAGATGATTGTGGAAACAGATACCAGCAAAGAGGCCAACTCAATCTTTAATACTTTTTTTTACACACTTCTCCTAGAGAGAGCAATGAATGTGATGATTTTTTCTGTTGTATCATTAAAACAGCCCATCTAATGGCTGCCACATGAACTTAAAGCATTTCTGTGGCTATCGGTGCAATCCATGCGTTCTCTCCAAATGCCATGTTTTTCATTCTTTCAACAGCAAATGACATCGACTCAGGTTTTGGCATCACAATATCAAGAGTCAAGAACAGCCACACTGCTGAAGTTTTCCATTATGCCTGATGTTAAGAAGGCTGCAGAGATTTTAGAAACAAGTGACCAAATTCATTTTCATTATTATATTGAAACCAATTTAAAAACTCACCTGAAGGTCAAAAAATCTACTGTAGCGTCTGAAAATGATCTCATTGCTGCCATCAGACCAAGACACTTTGATGATGTAAACCTACAGTGAAAAAAGAAAGAACATGATTGTTCAGCCAGATTTTTCACCAAAATAGAATACTTTCATCTAACTTCATCTCAATTCACTTACAGTGAAAAAATTAGTACATCAGTCATTCATTTCCAGTTCATAACCCGTGATCCAGTCTGTAAATCTCACTCCCCAAAATCAAAGTGAAAAAAATTTATTATATTTTGCAAAAACAAAATGAAGCCTATCTTTAGGAGCATTAAGCTATTTTTTGCATTATGCAATATATTATTTCCAACCGATCTTATGACAAGTTGTAATAATAGTATAAGATGGCAAAATAGTAAGAAATCCTTGGCTCACAAAAAAAAAAGTGTATGACTTATGGAAGTCTCAAAAAAATACGGTTACAAGTTCTAAAGTTCACCCCAAACCCTAAACCCAACCATGATTTTAATAGGACAATCCCTTTAGTGTACCACAAACATCGGGGTTTGGAATGAGATGAGGGAAGCGTATTACAGGTTATTGGTATGCATCAGCCATTTGTATTGCACAAATAAATATGGAGTAACAAAATTTGTTCACAGACGTTTTCTTTCTTAAAATAAAAAGTGTAAAATTAATTTGATGCCTCTGTTGTATCGAATTGAAATTCTGTTTGTTGATTTGTTTCTTCTCTATAGACCTTATTCACATTAGCGTCATCTTTAATTTTTAATGGGAATGACAATGAGGCTGTGAGGGATAGATTTACGGTCTCTTCAACGGGCCATACTGCAGTTTAAAGTGTTTTTGGATCGTTCCGCAGACAAAACACTGATAAAATATCTAAGAAGGGTGCATGCTTAATTATCATGAAAATAATTACTGCCCGTTACCAGCAGGGTTTCGAGAATGAGGGCAGAGATACAGTACAGTTCAGAGGTGATAGACTGAGATATTATCTGTTAAGCATGCAGTGAGACTATTGTACTGAAGAAACAACATCAGTTTGTATATTTTAGTTTATTTTCAAGGCACACAAAGATGTGAAAGAAACTAAGATACACAAGTTTCACAGAGCCTTCTTTCTCCATGACACACCACTTGCTATTCATTATTTCTCCAGGGATTGGATATTGTCATCAATGACCAGGGTTGGGGAGTAATGGAATACATGTAACGGGATTACGTATTTAAAATACAAAATATAAGTAACGATATTCCACTACAGTTACAATTTAAATCATTGGTAATTAGAATACAGTTACTTTCAAAAAGTATTTTGATTACTGAAGAGATTACTTTGCATTTTATTGTCATTTGTTTCATTTAATATTTAGTCCTTTCAGATGGAAAACATTTATACATATATATGATGCGATCCAAAGAGCATTTGAACAGCAGTGAAACGCTTTCTTATGATGAGTTACATTCATACAAGCAGACAGAGAAGTACGTTTGAAGTAAGTTTGGAGCACAAGAAATAGAAACCATACTTCACGGTTGGGATTGTGTTCTTCGGCTTGCAAGCCTCACCCTTTTTCCTCCAAACATAATAATGGTCATTATGGCCAAACAGTTCGATTTTTGTTTCATCAGACCAGAGGACATTTTTCCAAAATGTAAGATCTTTGTCCCCATGTGCACTTGCAAACTGTAGTCTGGCTTTTTTATGGTGGTTTTGGAGCAGTGGCTTCATCCTTACTGAGCAGCCTTTCAGGTTACGTTGATATAGGACTCCTTTTACTGTGGATATAGATACTTGTCTACCGGTTTCCTCCAGCATATTCACAAGGTCCTTTGCTGTTGTTCTGGGATTGATTTGCACTTTTGCACCAAACTACGTTCATCTCTTGGAGACAGAATGTGTCTCCTTCCGGAGAGGTATGATGGCTGCGTGGTCCCATGGTGATTATACTTGTGTACTATTGTTTGTACAGATGAATGTGGTACCTTTAGGCATTTGGAAATTGCTCCCAAGGATGAACCAGACTTGTGGAGGTCCACAATTTTTTTATCTGAGGCTGATTTCTTTTGATTTTCCCAAGATGTCAAGCAAAGAGGCACTGAGTTTGAAGGTAGGCCTTAAAATACATCCACAGGTACACCTCCAATTGACTCCAATTAGCCTAACAGAAGCTAATTGGCTAATTGCCTAAAGGCTTGACATCATTTTCTGAAATTTACCAAGCTGCTTAAAGACACAGTTTACTTAGTGAATGTAAACTTCTGACCTACTGTAATTGTGATATAGTCAATTAAAAGTGAAACAATCTGTCTGTAAACAACTGTTAGAAAAATTACTTGTGTCATGCACAAAGGAGATGTCCTAAATGACTTGCAAAAACTATAGTTTGTTAATATGAAATCTGTGGAGTGGTTAAAAAATTAGTTTTAATGACTTCAGCCTAAGTGTACGTAAACTTGATTGCAGCTGTATATATTAGCAACTGGCTTGCTATCCAGAAAACAAAAATATGCATACTATTGTTGTAGCCTAGGAGCTGGCTTGATAAAATTAGTCTAGCCTTAATTTAACATTAGCCTCAAGATAAGGTCTGTACTCATCTGTAATGATAAGTGGCCCAGTGGCATAAAGACTATTTAAATATTAAGACGTCAACTAAATGTTATATTTGGTTATGTAACTATGTCGATGATGGTAGTTTTTTTTTTAAATGTTCAAGGTTCTTCATTGTCTGTTAATTTAAAGGCCAGTTTGATATTGAAAAAGTAATTAAACTTGTTTAGATAACAACAGAGTTTCTTTCAACCTGTTTTATTTAATATAATTAAATAACGTGATAATACCGCGTACCGTGACAAAAAGCTTCAGCAATTATCACGATGTGAAAATTTGATTCTGTCACATTCCATTCACAGATCTTATTTTACTTGTAATTCGAAAATCCCTACTCTTAAAAACCCATAGGAAATTCTCGAGTCACGGCTGAACAACTCAGCTCTGATATAAGAAAACGTACAAAGTTTACTGAAGGTAATCGATCCCGTAGATTAAGAATCACCCTGAAACTGACCATCACCATAACAAACAAGCCTGTGTTATCATTATCAAATCAACATACCGCAACATGCTTTCTAATGTCGGAGCTGCAATTTTGTATGTATTTTGCTGAAGTACCCGCTTGTTTTAATGTACAATGAAACATAACACAACTATTCTTTTTCACTGTATGGAGTGAAAATAAAGTGTTTATTTGGAGCGCTTGCGGCTCCTGCCTTGATGGGTTCGAGTGACAGAGTGCAACTGTAGGGTTCTGTTGTCAGAAAAATCCCTTTAAATAAAATCTCAGAATAAATTACGCATTTGTTAAAACTTTTTGAATTAAAACCAGTGATGTAGCGAGAGGAACGTTGCCTAGTGTAACAAAGTAAAAGTAGGGATGCACAAATATGAAATTTTGTGGCCAATACCATTACCAATTTTAACAAAAAACTAAAGTATCTGCAGATACCGATATTTTGCCACTTACCTAATTTTGTCATCAGATCACTGTTTTCCTCAGGAATTATGCTTTAAATATGTACAAAGAGGTACAAAAGCATTTTTATTGTTTTAACAATAAATAATTCCAGTTGAACTTGGATTTGATCTGTTGAACACATGACAGGCCAAAATTTAAATGTTGCTCTATAGGGTTTAGGTCAGGGCTCTGGGAGGGCCATTCTAGGACGTTAATTTTCTTTTTTGCAAAATATTCTTCAATAGGCGACTGGTATGCTTTGGATTGTTATCCTGTTGAAAGAGCCACTTCTGTGTCTTAGGGTGTGTTCACACTTGTAGTTCAGTCCTCTTGGTCCGGACCAAAAAAGAAAATGATACATTTAGTCCTGGTTTGCTTAGTGTTCACACTGTTATTTTTAACACCAAACCTATAGATACAAAACAAATGGCATAAAGAAAAAGTCACAACCTGATTGGACAGCTTTTATGACGTACATTTAGCGACGGCACTTGCCGAACATCCAAAACAATGCTGGCTGCTGGGCTAAATGCACTCGTTAGATTTATATATGTATATATGGTGGTATTCTTACCAGCTGAGAACAAACGAAGAGCTAATAAAATGTGTAAAGGAGTCAAAACAGTGCCAGGAATTCCTCCGTTGCACACACAAACGAAGATATGCTGCAAGTAGACGGCAGTTCCTATGCCTGTACCAAACTGTAATGGGCAACGTAGCTCCTATGATGAGAAGAACCAGGTATGCTTGAGGTCAGTATTAGGCAAATTACTTACTGTTTTTGGTCCGTTTAGACGTCTGTGGTCCATGTTGCGTTCATATATCAATCGAACCGCACTAGAGTTCGTTTGGAAGCAGACCGAGACCCACTATTCAGGAGGTCTCGGTCCGCTTGTTTGGTGCGCACCAAGGTTCGGATGGCAGCGTTCACACTTATTCAAATGAACCACACTAACAGAGCAATCGCACCAGAGTTCGTTTTAATCGAACCAAACCTGCCAAGTGTGAACACACCCTTTAATACTGTAATTTCTTCACTGATTTCTGCAAGTTTGCAAATTTCTCTGTACACTTCAGAGTTCATGATTCCTCACGGACACCACTGTAAGAGAAACAGCCCTAGACTATGACGTTTCCACCTCTGTGCTTTACAGTACCCTTAGTGCAGTAGTGTGGCTGGAATTCTTCCCCTTGCCTTTCTCCACACAAATACTCTGCCACCAGATCCATGCAGGTTCAATTTGGACTCTTCTGATAATAAGACAGTTCTCCAAAAGCTGCTGTCTTTCAGTGCATGTTCTTTTGCCAATGTTATCCTGGCTCTCTTATTCTTGAAGCCAATGAATGGCTTTCGCCACATTACTCTCCCTCTGTACCCATTCTCATTGATCCTGTCTGAATGGTCTGCAGACTAAGCTGTATCTGGTAATTCTCAATGATGTGTGAGGCAATCCTTGCAGCTGTTTCTTGCCTGTTTCTCTTGATTTTATTCACAATTATCCTGTCCAATCTGCTGGTTGTCTTTCTGCGTCTGCCTGCGCGCTTTCTGTTCTCATTCACAAGTCCTTCATCTTTGAACTTTTTTGCAATATACCCAATTGTGGAGGACGGAAGATTTCATTTTTTGCTTATCTGGCAAGAGCACCTATGAAGAAAATGTCAGATCGTCAATGTTCTAGTGTGGATGAACTGAAAGCTTAGGTGGCTGAAACCTGGAAGAAATTTTCACCACAGCTTTCACAGAAACTTGTTGATTCTATGTCCAGACATTGTCAAGAAGTTCTGCAAACGAAAGGATTGCAAACTAAAAACTAAAGCACTTGAACTTGAGGTCTTTAATGAAGCCATTATCAAGAGTCCAGATAATTTTTTGTCTTAATTTTAAACCATATATCAGTTGTTTTATAAATTGAAACATAACAAGCTTCTTTTTGTTAAACGTTCTGCTTGAAAAGTGTGCTAATGTTATCTTCCTTTACAATAAATGCAAACTGGTTTGTTGTTTTGTTCACAAATGCAAAGAATTCAAGCATTAAGTTCAGCTTATGCATCCAAATACTTTTTGGCACCACTGTATATGTACAGTATGTATGTACTGTATTTGGTAGAACATTACAAATTCATAGTATGCATATGTTGGGCAATTCCACGGAAGTGTCAACCACATCATGAAAAAATAAAAAGTTATAACCGAACAAACAAAACAGCCTTTTAAATTCTATCATGGTGTAATAGATAATGGATCTTGCCTTTCAGACCACTAGAGGGCACTGCTTGCTCACACAGTGCTGACTGAAGCACTGAAATGCATACTATATTTTAAAACGCACTATATTTTAAGATTTAGTAATCGTGCAAGACCATATTGTGATTTTAATCTTAACTCAATCATGTAGCCTTAATAGATACCATACCAATGTCTCAGAAGTCAAAGTGTTTTGGATGGTTTCCCTCATCATGTATAGGTAAGTGCAACTTTCACAACTGTCACGTCTGTAACGCTGGTTAGTTCTCATTCATGTGAGAACAAGAAAGAATAAAAATTAAATGTTACATGTTTTTAGGAGTGCCAACCCTTTTACATTTTTATATGTGGATTGTGCATTTGAATTCACAGAGGTTTTACAAAGTATGTTGATAATTAATTGAAAATAAACCATTTGTTTTTCATATCGGTGTTTTCATGCTTATGACCGATATGCTGATGGTTTTAATTTGGTCAATAATTGGACGATAAATATCAGCAGCAACACATTGGTGCATCCCTAAGTAAAAGTAAAAACTGTCACCAGATATGTACTCAAGTAAGTGTAAAAATACCCACCATTAAACCTTCTTTTAAAAGTTTTTCCAAAAACTTACTTGTAATGGGGTGAATGCAGAGCGATACTACCCACCTCTGGAAAAGGATTTATGTTCAATAAACAGACGGTTCCGCCTGACTGTTCTGAATTCTGATTTTATTAGTCATTTAAGCGTAGGAGTTCCCCATTCTGTCACGCAGCAGTGTCGTGTTCAGTGTGGGCATATAGATTGCTTGTCACTGAAATATTGTCACTTAGCATCTGGCTAGGACACGGTGTTATACATAAATAGGAATGTACTGTAACTGAACAGCAGAGCAGACTATATTGAATGGACACAGTTATCTAAGGCATAAAACAAACTCTATGCAAGTATGTGAACGCAAACACTTATGTAAGCAAGCTTGATTTCAAATTGTTGTTGCGTTCCGAAATGTGTCAGGACACAATACATACTGTAATGCAACAAAGTATGCACTGCATTCTCACCTTTACAACAAGGGCCATTATAGCAGTCATTAGCATAAACAGGTCTTTTATGGTCAGTTTTAACTTTCAGGTAAATGACTGTCAACAGTTTGATGAGAAGCTTGCTGAGCAAGTTCGTTTTAATAGCTTAACTCTTGACATGTTTATAGCTAGCTATCTGAATAAGAACACATCCAGTATAATGACACAGGCTTTTTTTTATGACTTAATCAGCCTTTTGAGCACTGATGTCTGTTACCACCACAGTAATGCAAAAACACCAGACTGATCACACTGTGAATTAAGCAAGAGTAAGTCGACAGTTCTTGAGCAAAACTCAGTCTGTGCTTACCGAAATTCACACTTCTGCCTCCAGTGGCCAAAGCGGGAAGTGTTATTGAACGTATGGGGACATGTGAGCTCCAGTTTCCATCTAAAATGTCCACAAAAGGACGCTAAAAGCGAGTCGTTTCTAGTTGTAAATGATCAAATAATGTGAAGAGTAATGCATATTTTATTAACCATACACCCCCAACCCTAAAAGTCAGTGATGTAAAAATGTTATCTTGGAGACAAAATGGAACCTCAGAATCGTGCTCATCACTGATTATGAGAACTCAATTACTTCATGGTTTCAACACGGGACAAAAACCTGGATCTGCAACGCTGTTGTAGCACTACAAGAGAAGGTAAACACTTCTGAACTAAAGAAAAAAATGGCAGATGGGAGATTCTGCTTATTCCAAAAAAATCAGACTATGCAAAAAAAAATATATATATATATATATATATATATATACTTATGTCGATCGGTTTATACTTAAACCATTTATGACCTCACCCTCAATGAAGTAAAACCGTTTAAAGGAATATTCCAGGTTTGATACAAAACCCTCAATACAAAAGCTCAATCAACAGCATTTGTGCCATAAACTTGATTACCACAAAAATGGATTTCCACTTCTCTCTCCTTTTCTTTATAAAAGTTCAAATCTGGGTTACTCTGAAGTACTTACAACAGAATTGAATGGGGGCCAATCTGTCAACGCAAAAATACTCAGTTTCAAAAGCATGGCCAGAAGATGTAAACAATATGTATGTTAACATGATTTTAGTGTGATAAAATCACTTACTAACCTTTTCTGTGTACAGTTATATCCAATTTTACAACTTCCTTGCCATGACGCCATAACGCTGTAAAACCCAGAAACCCTAAAATGACCGTGAAAACAATGATTTTGAACTTTACAGCTCAAATAATACACAAGTTTTAACTGGAAAAACTAAATGTAAGTGCTTTAATAAAATTGTCAGCTTCACATTTCTGCCTTTAAAACCCTCAAAACATTTACCCCATTAGCATCTGTAAGTTCCTCACTGTAACCTCGATTTTCACATCTCTAACCCTAACATATGAGTTATAGTAATAGTAATGCTTGCCTTCGCAAACACAGCTAAAAAAAAAAGAGAGATTTTCACAGCAAAAGTAATGAATTATTCTACAGGTCTAGCCTAATCTCTAATCTAAACATCAGACCAAAATGAAAATGGGGGTTTTTAGTAGGGCTGGAAAGACCATCGATTCTGGTACAAATCGCAGTTCTTGAGGCAAACGTTTTAAAATAGTCTCCCTGATGAAAAATATATTTTTAATTATATATATATTTTTAATTACATGTTTAGCTTAATATTAATACAATAATTGAAAGATAAATATAGGAAGCCTTTTTTGTGCGGAGTTCAACACGAACAGGTTCTCTCTGAAAAGTTTTGTCTCTTTAATTCTTTACGTTCAAAATGCACCGCTGCTTCAGCCATCAAAGTGCCACTTGTTAATTGTTGTACGTCAAATCCTCTGTTCGGGTTGTGTTCCTGTTACTATGCATAATCCACAAATTCATTTGTGAGGTGTTGTGGAGAGTATTTGTCAAGAGTCATTCTGCAGATTCTGTCTGACACAGCTTTAATAAATAGTTTATCTGTAAAAAGGCTCATCAAACTGTTGGATGCCGTAAACTACATGTTGCGCCCCCACAATATTTATAATCTAACAGCCGTGCACTTCTGAATGCAGAGCCGATCACCATGTGACTTCAAGCATTCCAGTTACTTAAAGTGCATTATTCAGTATCCGGAATGCACACAAGCATTTTTTTAATGCTCTGTATTGGAGCATTTAATGTTTCTTACTTTAATAGTTTTGTGGGATAAGAGTTTATAGTTATTTAGCCTATTTAATTGTTGAGTAGATGTTAGTTACCCTATTAAATAGCTGTGCTTAGTATCAATATATCCCTATGAAACAAATCTGATTGGGTAACATGGCCATAATGCAGCCCTATACATGGTTTCCTTAACACTGATTAGTCGACTAATAAATCAGACAATGCACCGACTCGTCATTTAGTACTTTTAAATTGGTAGCTTTGCACATCCCTACATTTTACCAGCAAATTCTGTATTACAGGGTGAAACAAATGTCATTTCAGACCAAGGCCGTAGCCAAGAAATTACTTTTGGGTGGGCCTCAATAAAAATGGATGAATAAATAAAAAGTGGCGCATTCAAACTCTTCTTTCACACTTTCAGAAACCAGAATTTATGCATTTCTTAAACTATTTTCTAAATATACAGTACTGTGCAAAAGTCTTAGGCATTTGAGATGTTTCATAAAAGCATTTGTCATAAGATGGTTATTTATATCTTCAGCTTTAGTGTGTCAATAGGAAATATAAATGTTAGACTCTCAAACATTACTTTTGCAAATAGAAAAGATTAGAATAGTAGAACAGGGAGCCCTGCAACAGATGTCATGGCCCCCACAAAGCCCCCACTGAACATCGTGTCAGTCTGAGATTACATAAAGAGACAGAAGCAATTGAGACAGCCTAAATAGATAGAAGAACTGTGGCGAATTCTCCAAGAAGCTTGGAACATCCTATCTGCCAACAACCAAGAAAAACTGTGTCCGGGTGCAAGTAGGAGAATTAGGGCTGTTTTAAAGGCAAAGGTGGTCACACCGAATATTGATTTAGTTTGTTTTATGTTTACTGGACTTTGTATGATATTAAGTGATAAATGAAAACTATTTATTTCATTATGTTTGAAGACATCCTCACTATGCAACATTTTTCACAAGTGCCTAAAACTTTTGCACAGTACTGTATATTTGAAATCAAAGAATAATCTCTAATATTCTGGGAGGGTGTGGGTCTAATTTGGGTGGGCACAGACCCACCCCAGGCCACCCCTGGCTATGCCATTGTTTCAGACACAACATTTCTTTCTGAGAAAAAGGAGTTAACTCAGCTAAATATATCAAAAAAGCAAATCACAATGCTTACAGAATCGCAATACTTTAAAAATTGCAATACAAAAATAGAATCTGCAAGTAAATATCATCAGGGTTGGGGAGTAACAGAATACATGTAACGGGATTTCGTATTTAAAATACAAAATAGAAGTAACTGTATTCCACTACAGTTACAATTTAAATCATTGGTATTTAGAATACAGTTACATTCAAAAAGTATTTTGATTACTGAACAGTTTACTTAGCGTATTATTGTCATTTGTTTCATTTAATATTTAGTCTTTTCAGATGGAAAACATTTATACATATAAATGATGTGATCCAAAGTGCATTTGAACAGCGGTGAAACACTTTCTTATGATGTGTTACATTCATACGAGCAGATAGAGAAGTACGTTTGAAGTAAGTTTGGAGTAAGTTTGGAGCACAAGAAATAGAAATAAACCTTGTGTAAATTGTCAGCTTTACGCTAAGCTAAAATGCTATTTCTAGCCATTTTACATACACATTACCAGGCACGATCATATTTTTCTATCAAGAAAATTCACGTTAGATCATAATTTCTTTTTTTCTAGTAAGGCCTTTGATATTAGGGCACAAATCATATTCTTGATCATAATTTTTGTATTGTTTTACTGTAAAAATATCTAAAAATCCTTAAAACAAGATCAATTTGATTTATCTTGTTTTAGAAACAACACTGCATAAGATATTTAGGTTTTTCAGAGAATCTATTTTTAACATGTGTATTTTGTCTTACTGTACTGGCAGAGTTTTTATAGTCAAAACAAGTGAAAAAATCTACCAGTGCTGAAGAAGTAATCCAAAGTATTTAGAATACATTACTGACATTGAGTAATCTAACGGAATACGTTACAAATGACATTTTACAGCATGTATTCTGTAATCTGTAGTGGAATACATTTCAAAAGTAACCCTCACAACCCTGAATATCATTGTAATATCGAAATGGGAGGTCTGTGGCTAGTTTTTAGATGCGAGTGCTTACTTATTCCTGTCATTAGCCATAGCTGTCTTTAAACTTAAAACTAAGGGATTTTTTGATCAGTATAATTCCATACAGTATTTTATTGAATATTTATAGTATTCTATAACTTTCTTTATTACACTGTTTCTGCTAGAAGAGCAACACCAGGATTTTCTTAGTACCGTGGCAGAATGATTGTACTGGACACATCCATAATGGGTAAGGATGTGCACAAATAGTTTTTTCCCCCCCAGAGTCTCGTGCATGAACGCTATTGTTTTAGACAGTGTCAAGTTAAAAATACCTTGAGATACCTGCGTTCTGTTTCATTCATTGCGCTGCGTAGATTTTTTAGCGCAGGTGCCACAAAGATTCGATGTTCTGAAGAAGTTGTGGTTGCAAAGAGGACTTTATGTAACTGTTAGCCTAACTTTTACACATGATTCCAGATTGTTTTTCATTCTCCAAAGTTTCAGCACTTGATAAATATACCCCCCCCCCCCCCCCCCCCCCCGTGTTCCTGGTGTGTAGACAGTAATTCCATAAGTTAAAGGAATATTCTGGGTTCAATACAAGTTGAGCTCAATCGACAGCATTTGTGGCATAGTATTGATTACCACAAAAATTTATTTTGACTCTTGGTTCAAGTGCCTCACTCGAGTGAGGGCCTTACAATGGAAGTGAATGAGAGGCTAATTTTTGAATGTTAAAATACTCACTGTTTCAAAGGTAAAGCCACAAGACATCAACAATATGTGTGTTAACATGATTTTAGTGTGATAAAATCAACAGATCAAAGGATACAAGAGTTTTATCGGAAGAATTAATACAACTGCTATTATAAAATTAAAAGCTTAACATTTCTGTCTTTAAACCCTCCAAAAATTGGCCCCATTTACTTTCATTGTAAGTGCCTCACTGTAACCTCAATTTTTGCTTTTTTAAAAAAGAAATAAATTCTGGTGGTAATCTACATTATGAGACAAATGCTGTCGATTGAGCTTAACTTGTATTGAACCCAGAACATTCCTTTAAAAATTTAAGAATCCCAAAGAGGCTCCTAAACCGTAGCAGTGTAACTCCATGCACATGACAATACTAGCGTTTGCTGCCTCACGGAAATGTGAACCTGCCTAGACAAACGCAAAATACTGTATAACAGACAGATCTTTTTCTTTTTTCTTTTTCTTGATGTGCGAGCACATAATGGTATGCGTAAGTTAATTTCAACCCACAATCAGAAATTGCAAGCAATTGTATGGCCCGCAAATAATTTCATAAATACTCAAATGGCCCTTAATGGGAAAAAGTTTTCCCACCCCTGATCTATGTGCTATTAAGGCTCATAGCTCAAAGTGGACTTTATTAGCTGCTATGTAGAGTAGTGTTTGAAGCATACCATTGTTGGCGAATTAGGGATGCATGATACCACTTTTTTACTTACGATCCGATTCCCATTCCTGAAATCTTAGTATTGGCCAATACTGATCCCGATCCAATACCAGATTAGAATATCTATACCTCACTCTGTGATACTAATTGTATAGCCTATTAAGAAAAAACTTTATATTGTTAACTAGTTTACTGGATAATGTAGCAGCAAAATTAACTGTAAGTCTTCAGTAGAAAAGAAGCTAGTTTTCTCTTGGCACAATTTTTCAACTTGTATCTGGACTTTAAAGGATTCAGATCTCTTTTTGTGTTCACATTATTTGTAAGATATCGGTCCACTTTTCATTGACACAGTTATTTTTGGGAACCCAGTCAAATTAAATATTGTTGTGATTTGTAAACATAATGATGATAATAATAATAAATTATGATGATTATTATTATTATTGACTTGAATATAATGCAAGAGTAATATATTTCAGTAGTGCACCTTTAACTTTAAAACCATCTGGCTTTTATTTTGACAGTCGGAACACTCCAGGAAATCCTGTAAATGTCTGTACGTGGGCTAGTTCACAGTAGTTTAATTAGCTTCTTATTCAAAATCTGGTGAAATGCTTCTCCGGTGCCATTTTCAATGCATGTTATAAGCGAACCGAACTATTGAGATACTAAATCTGAGATTTGGTTAGTGTGTGGTGCTCACATATTGCGCACCGCTCTGAGGGCCGCGAGTACATCAACAGCATGCGCGTGCTATCTATGTGTGTCAACAGAGCTTCACTTATTAAACACAGCCTTTTGCAATTCACAGAGCTATTGCAAGGGAAATATGGACTACTTTAATGGTGCTTTTATGGTTCTTTTATCAGTTTTTCAGTTGTTGGAGCTTGACAGTAACGAACATGTCTAACACATGGTATCGGATTTGGATAGGGCTCGTTGGACTCATTAAAAACATCAGTATCAGAACATGCATCCTTACAGCGAATAACCCATCATGAAACCTCGTGGTTATCCAAATATTACAAATGGTTACCGTGCACATCCCTACTCTCCACAGCATTGAAACCTGGATCACATTTAGACTCTAGCGTACTCCATCAAGCTGTTCTGAGAAACGCTAAGGAGGATACAATCAGATTATATGCACCTCACGTTAGCGCTGCAAAACTGACCGAAACAATAACTGAGATTACAATTACAGCTGCTACAATCACGAAGCGTCAATCAAAACAGCAATATAGTAATTCAGGAACACAGTTCTCAGGTTGTGTTTAATGCGCAGCCAAAATAAAGGACATGGCATGCAGATGCCCCTCACAAAACGAGTATTTTAATGTACATATTATTGTTTGAAATGAATGGCAATTACAATATAAAGGGAAATAATCAACAATTCTGATTTTCTGTCATAATGATGCAGGCTATTACCAGATTCAAAAAAATCTGACAATGCAAAAAAAAATGAGACTTGAAATCATCCGATTTGTCTCTGGTTTTGACATCAATATGTAAACAGTCATGCGCACAACATGGATAAGCCGGTAAGAACGCTGATTAAGGTGTTTGCATGCAATGCAAAATCGGGGTAATGTGCAAAAATTTACCTGTTTTATTTATATATATATATATATATATATAAAAATCTACCGGTTTTATATTTCATTTAATAATGTGAATTACCCCAGCTATTTCATCTGCTAGGAGTAACAGCATAGTACATGGACAGCTTTTTGTACATGTGATGTTTTGTTCTGAATGATGTAAAGTCCGGTTTCTTCATAATAATAATACAAAAAGAATGACTTATGCTAACTGGGAATTTCAGTAACACAAATACAGAACAGAAATTAGAGGAAAATAACCTCATGCTGTCAACTGGATATCATGCTATAAGACTCAAGCAGTGCCTGGAAACAAAAAGGGATCCAACATCCAGTCATTAGGTTTTTCCCCATGACAAAAATTGAGATAGTTATGCTGAAACCTAATACAACTGTTCTACAACCTGTGGGTGATCACACACAAACATAGCCTAATATTACTACCCCCCCAAATCAAATTAAAAAAAAATCTCATTATTGTCATTCATACAGAATACTACAGTATAAACTTAATACATTGTTTTACAGTAATACAATGTTAGTTTCACTGCCTTTGATTTTACTGCTTTTAATTTTTTCATAAGACAGTAATAGGGGAAATGTGCTAAATTGTCAAGATAATAATATCACAAATAACAAAATCTTAATGAGCCGACAAATAACCTTAATGTTCTTAACAACAAAGTATAATTTCATGTTTAATTCTTTTGATTTTGGCATAAAATAGGAGCAGGAAATGTTATTAACAGGCTTCATGAGATTCACCCCGGTATCCAAGTATAGATACGAAAATAATAATAATAATGATAATAATGATAACACCACCACCACCAACAATAATAATAATTACTATTATTATTATATATTATTTAAATTGAGATGACTTATATACAGTTGAAGTCAGAAGTTTACATACACTTTGGTTGAAGTCATTAAAACTCATTTTTTTAACCACTTAATTACTCATGACACGAGTAATTTTTCCAACAATTGTTTACAGACATATTGTTTAACTTATAATTGACTATAATCACAATTCCAGTGGGTCAGAAGTTTACATACACCAAGTTAACTGTGCCTTTAAGCAGCTTGGGAAATTCCAGAAAATGATGTCAAGCCTTTAGACAAATAGCCAATTTGATTCTTATAGGAGGTGTACTGAATTGGAGATGTACTTGTGGATGTATTTTAAGGCCTACCTTCAAACTCAGTGCCTCTTTGCTTGACATCATGGGAAAATCAAAAGAAATCAGCCAAGACCTCAGAAAAAAAAACTGTGGACCTCCACAAGTCTGGTTCATCCTTGGGAGCAATTTCCAAACGCCTGAAGGTACCAAGTCCATCTGTTAAAGCTCAGTCGCAAATGGGTCTTCCAAATGGACAATGACCCCAAGCATACCTCCAAAGTTTTGACAAATTGGAGTGGCCATCACAAATCCCTGACCTCAATCCGCTTTGTGGGCAGAACTGAAAAAGCATGTGAGCAAGGAGGTCTACTAACCTGACTCATTTACACCAGTTCTGAGGAATGGGCCAAAACCTGACTCAGTTTCACCAGTTCTGTCAGGAGGAATGGGCCAAATTTCCAGCAACTAACTGTGAGAAGCTTGTGGAAGGCTACCCAAAACGTTTGACCCAAGTTAAACAATTTAAAAGGCAATGCTACCAAATACTAACAAAGTGTATGTAAACGTCTGACAAACTCCTGACCCGTCGAGGCGTGGACTCCACAAGACCTCTGAAGGTGTCCTGTGGTATCTGGCACCAAGACGATAGCAGCAGACCCTTTAAGTCTTGTAAGTTGCTAGATGGAGCCTCCACTGATCGGACTTGTTGGTCCAGCACATCCCATAGATGCTCAATCGGATTGAGATCTGGGGAATTTGGAGGCCAAGTCAACACCTTGAACTCTCTGTCATGTTCCAGAAACCACTCCCGAACAATTTTCTACACTGTGGCAAGGAGCATTATCCTGCTGAAAGAGGCCACTGCCATCAGGGAATACCGTTGCCATGAAGGGGTGTACGTGGTCTGCAACAATCTTTAGATAGTTGGTACGTGTCAAAGTAACATCCATGTGAATGCCAGCACCCAAGTTTTCCAAGCAGATCATTGCCCAGAGCATCACACTGTCTCCACCAACCTGCCTTCTTCCCATGGTGCATCCTGATGCCATCTCTTCCCCAGGTAAACGATGCACACACACCCGGCCATCCACAATCTAAAAGAAAACGTGATTCATCAGACCAGACCACCTTCTTCCATTGCTCCATGGTCCAGTTCTGACGCTCACGTGCCCATTGTAGGCGCTTTCGGCGGTGGACAGGGGTCAGCATGGGCACTCTGACAGGTCTGCAGCACTGTGTGTTCTGACACCTTTCTATCATGGCCAGCATTACATTTTCCAGCAATTTGTGTTACAGCAACTCAGATGGGCTAGTCTTCGCTCCCCACGCGCCCACCTTGGGTGCCCATGACCCTGTCACCAGTTCACCGGTTGTCCTTCCTTGGACCACTTTTGGTAGGTACTAGGGATGTAACGGTTTCAAGGTTTCACAATATACCTTGGTTTTAAAACGGACGGTTATCATACCGTTGAAATCTTCTCATTGAAGGTATTGCATGAATATAAAGACAGATTTTTTCAGAACTTTTCTAAAATCCAAATCACTTTAATTAAGACAGAATCTGCGACATTTACACAGCATCATATAAACTTGGCAAGATAAAATAAATCTTTAAATTGCACCTTCATCATGTTGCATTTGACTGTCACTCAATTTTAAAGGTGACATACAGGTGTTAGGAGCGCAGCACATCGCGAGCACATCAGAAGTCCAGCACGAGCGGAGCACAGCATGAGTGCAGCACGAGCACATCATACAGACATGTCCGAGCCTGAACCTTCATTTCCGCCGCCACAGAGGTTGAAGTCCGCTGTCTGGGATTACTTGGCTACGTAAAAGACCCACGAAGCACCATCAATGTTGATGGTTACCCAGTCTGTAAAGTTTGTCGCAAAAAAATATCGGCTCAGGCGGGAAACACTTCAAACCTTAAGCACCATCTCCGTGAGCACCATCCCACGGAATTTGCGGAAATGAATATAAGTGGAAATACAGTATACAGGATAATAAATTATAGCCTCTGTTTAAAAAAACCCCCACAAGATTCAATGTAGTTTTACAGGATTTGTAATGACTAGGTAGGCTAAAGTTATGTTCATGCTTTCTGTCACATTCACAAATCCAGCAGACAGATTTAAGACCTTGTTCAACATTACAATGTTCCAACTGTTTGTTCATTTGCCTAAGTGCAGCGCAACAGTAGGCCAATGTGTTTGATACTACTAATAATATGTTATATTTGTAAAACATAGGGTTTACAAAGTGCATGGCTTTTGGTGTTCAGGAAATTGTCATGCATGCAAGAAACTGAGAGTGAAACTGTGGCAGAAAACAGACAGTATTGGACAAAATGCCAATAAATAAACTGCACAAGAATAATATATTTTCAGTAGGTATTGTAGAATTAAACTAAATCACAAATGCAACAAATTACTGAACGCATGCAAATGCATATCTGAAGTGTTAATCTGGGCAATAATCATTACAAATGATTACAATTCAATTTCATAAATCATAAAATAACAATAACAAAATATTTTTAGTTATAAGCATCTGACTACTGTACATATTGCAATAAAAAAAAAATTGTTATTAATGTTTTACCTGTTTGTGATTTTTTTTTTCTTTACCTTGTCAGATTAAGAGAGTGTCCTGATGTTCAAGATCAAAAATTAAAGGATTAAAGTTGAAGAAATCCAAATTAAGTTCAAGATTTGATTATAACTGAAATATGTATCTGCGTTTATCAGAAATAGCCTATTTCATAACCAAATATTGAACTGCTTTTAATATTACCAATGCACCTCAATACCGTGATACCGTAATACCATGGTAATTTTTGTGACGGTTATCATACCGTGAAAATGTCATAACGTTACACCCCTAGTAGGTACTAACCATTGCATATATTAGGAACACCCCACAAGACCTGGCGTTTTGGAGATGCTCTGACCCAGTCATCTAGCCATCACTATTTGGCCCTTGTCAAAGTCGCTCAGATCCTTACGCTCGCTCATTTTTCCTGCTTCCAACACATGAAATTCAAGAACTGACTGTTCACTTGCTGTCTAATATATTCCACCCTTTGACAGGTGCCATTGTAACCAGATAATAAATGTTATTCACTTCACCCGTCAGTGGTTTTAATGTTGTGGCTGATCAGTGTATATATATGAACCAGTTTCTACAAAGCATCTTTATCTTAGTAAAGTTATTCTGGAAAACGTAACGTTCAAACAACAGCTATCCATTCTTATTTGTAACACGTTAAGTAAAATACACAAAATATACAGTGATATTAGTTGTCTACTGTGTTGGACTGAAACAAAATAAATAAAGCCTACAGGCTGCCAGAGAGCAGTCCCAAGGCCTGTGGAGTGGAGAGGGTTTAGGGGGTGTTCAGGACTTTAAGGGTGTGGTGAACCAGACAAAAGACCTTGAACAACATGGAGCTATTACAGAAGATCAACACAGTACTCAGATCAGTTCCACTGCATTCCTATGCTGGATGGCAACCACTTTCAAAAGTTTAAACACACAAATATTTATATATTCAGTACATAATATATTAATGAAATCTAATAATCTATTGTAAAATGATATACTATACAGGTATATTCATAAATATTACATTTTGGATATATCATAAACATAATTTTTTACTGTTAGGTTTCAAGGCCCTCAAGGAGTCTTTGTTGTGCTTGTGCAGATGTGAACACATCTGGAATGACACAATAACTGAAGGCTGATGGCATAAAACTTCCTGCTGTTAAAGGAATAACGTTAACGTTAAATAATACATATGTTCAATACTCCTCTAAAGGTCAACATAAAAGATAAATAAGCAAACAAATGTAAAATAAACACTTTTGGTGTGTGTTGTACTGATGTGTAACTTGATCCTCCTCTGGAATGATCACATCTCCAAGCCTCTTTGTTCAGACAAACCAGCGAAACAAACACAAAATGCACCACTAAACACAGTCAGTAGAGGAAAAACACTCAGAAAAGTTCAAGACCCCAGAAGATGTCAATCCTGGTAAACTTACATAGTGTTTGTTGGGGTTTCTTCTCTTTTGCACGTCTTGAACAGTTACGTCTTGTACGGTCCGCCGTGGCATGTTGCAATAATCTCTGATTAAAAAACAGATACAAAATACCGTTCAGACCCACAGCAGCAAATCTGACCAACTTTTCCGTGTTCGCTTCCAGTCATTCGCCTCTGTTTGTCTATCCGTTTCTGCGGGTTTATAGTCCACGTCGGATTTCCTTCAGTCTGGACCGAGTGAACTCCCAGCCTATCCCAGCTCACCGACTCTAATTGAATTAAACCCCAGCGAGATCACACAAACCTACTATGGGACAGGCTCCACTCATGAATATTAATTAAGTACTGTGACGTGCACCCAGAGGGTCTAAATGGTTGGCTGAAAGGTAGACGTTAGTCTGTAGGCGCCAGTCAGCTGACGAATTAATTATTCCAAATGTGGTCAAGGATTGTCTAATGAATATTAACTAGCCTACGTGACTGGAAGGTCATCGGCAACGTCAACATGTCTATATATATTAATGAGCTAAGCCTTCGCCATAGTAGGATTCGTACTTTTGCTCATCCGAGACTTTCCCTGTTGGACCCATTAAAAGGGAAGAGCACTTCCGTTTCTTCTGACAAATGCCATTTTTAATGTTTACAGAAAGCGCAGAGCACAAATGTGCAAATATGTTTCACATTTATTATATACAAAACACAAAACCCTAGCTGTCTGCTATAACATAGAATATTCAAATTTTGTACGGCTTCCACAATCTTTATGTATACATATTCATGAACCTTAAATGCACAATGTCTTCAGGACACATTATTGGTTTCTGTAATTGAATTATTATGAGAGAGCTGCTGTCTCTGCTGTGTAAGGAAGATGTTCGTCAGCCAATAAATGTAGTTTACAAGAGGACTGATGAAGCTTCAGTAGAGGGATGCTGTCATGACAGTCTGTCCGTTTATGCTCTATATTGTGGAGAACAAAACCATTACTAATAGCACTGCCTTTGTTCACATATGTAGTTGTTTGTTTGTTTGTTTGTTTCAATTGGATGAGTGACACTTGGCAAGATTACAGAGGTGCAGTTCCCTTTGGCAAAATGAAAAATTAAATAAATAAATAAATTGTTACCCATCATGAAAAAACAAAAACAAAAAACAAACAAACAAACAAACAAACAAACAAAAAAAAAAAAAAAAAAAAACAGCCAAAACCAGCCTAAGCTGTTGTGTGTGTGTGTGTGTGTGTGTGTGTGTGTGTGTGTGTGTGTGTGTTTTGTTTAATTTTAGTTTTATGTATTTTGTGTGTGTGTGTTGTTTTCCAGCAGTACTGGTGGTCAAAAGAAGCATTGTCAATAAAATATTTATAACCAATTTAATGAATAATCAGTTTGCAGTACATAGTAGAAAGATTTTTATTGCCATAATTCATATTTGAAAAATAATGGTGTGATTTTGTCTATTTTGTTCCTGCAGCTCAACTGGTAGAGCCGATAGTGCTGGCAAAAGTTATGTGTTTGATTCCAAGGCAACATCCATACTGGATAAATGTATACCGTAAATGAACTGTTAATGTCTTTTGATAAAAACATCTGCCAAATGCATAAATGTAAATAAATATTTCCTCTTAAAATAGATCATAAAACTGCATTTTCAGTCTGCAAAATCAAACAGATAAAAATAAATAATTGTATTAAAAAGGAACTATTTAAAAACAACTGTTAAATAAGAGGGTTATTATGAGGTTTCAGTGATATTTAAACATGATGACTATGCAAAAACAGCATCACCCGCAGTGTACCTGTTGAAACTTCTGGTGCAACAGGAGAAAAAAAATAAAAAAGAAAGAAAGAAAGAAAAAAAGTACCTTTGATTAAGTAGATATGTGCTGCCCTCTTGTGGTACATTATTGTACAATACACAAATATACCATGTAGTCCCTCAATTTTATTTGAGGTCATAAAAGCTGCATGCATCATAATTATTTTAAAATAACTAGCAAAATGCTGTTAAAAATAGTTTAAATGGCATGTCCCACCACAGGACAAAGTGTCAACTTCCCAAATGTGTTTAATGTTAACAACTACCTAAGTATTTTAAAACGATAATATGATTGTACATGTTGTAAAACAGTATATTTTTATGATTATTTAAATTAATTTTAAAGCCATGCATTATGCTTCCTAATGAATTACTGACTTAACTATGTTCTATAAATGTGTCTCAAATGAAGGGTGCAGAATCAGATCCGTTCTACACACACAATTAGGTGTGAAGTGATGCCAGAGAAACTGTCCAGTGGGTGTAACAGGTAACCCATGGCCTCTCCCTGCTCAACAGACCCAAAGTAACCATATGGACAAATGCTGAAGATCTTTACACAGTGCACTGAGAAAAAGACAGATTTAAAAAGAGTATACATTTTTATCACAAGTTTATGATGAAATAGAATGACAAATTTAGCCATGCAACTCCATGTGGCACAAGCTGATAGGTTCTTTGACTTGTTTTCTGTTTGCCAATTGGCTAGCTAATAAGCTGATAATTCCTTTGACATGTAATCAGCTTGCCAATCAACTTGCGTTTTTCTCTTTGCCTAACATTTACATTTGATATGTTTGCAAGTATGCCAGTTTCACTGCAGCACAATGCAAGACATTTTCTCTGAAACCCACCTCCACCCCAGCTCCACTTGTCTAGATCAGCTACATGGGGATTGTACAGTATTTACATCTAATAGTGAAGCAGCATGTCTTGTGTTTTTCTAATTGTACAGTAACAGCAGCATGTCTATGTAACTCAGTATATCTGTGTATGTTCCAGCAGTAGCAAGTCTTCATACTTTCTCTGTAGCAGAAGTAGTCTGCCAAGACCAATATCCTATTAATATGTCATACCCAAATAAACATGTTAAATCTTTCTGAGAGTTGTCATGACTGAACTGCATTTCTTAGCAACCTGCCATGTCTCCTCTCTTCCATTTAAAAAAAAGCTTGAGGTAGAGTTGAGTAGAGTTGGATTGTTAATAAAACCTCAGGCCCCATCTCATGTGTAATGTGTTTACTGTACCGTACATCTATTAGTTGTGTGTGATTTCAGTAATACCTAATTTCTAACTCAGGAGTCATTTGCTAGTGACAAGGTTTTTTTTTTATTCCTTTATAGTGTTATATACCTGTGTTATACAGCTTGACACCATCATACTGAATGGAGTCACCTACTGCTCTGCCAGCAGGTCCTCCCAGACTTCCAGAAAAAGGAGCGTTGATGATGCCATAATCATCACACACAATATCCTCTGCTTTTATGGATATCCCCATCCTTGAAGATGCAGTACAAGAGAAATTAGAGCAAAGATAAAGCAAGGAGAATACAGTATTTAAGTAACTAAAGTAAAGTTCATCATGACAAACTTTGAATATTGGCTTGACACAGCCTTGCTTGGAACAGATTGAAGATTCATTTGGCAGTCTCTTTTGGAATGTAGTTAATTTAAAAGTTAATTTAGTTAAGTTAAATTTAAATTATACAGTATAATAGTTCCAGGTTGCTGTGTAAATATGACTAATATATTTTAATTTAGTCAGGTGGCATGATGTGTTTTTTATTGACTAACATTAGTATATACAGTACACATTAAATATATTGTATATTAACTTTATAGTGTTTTTTTATTACAATGTGTTATACCTTTATTTCATTTATACAGTCTCTGTGTTATTTTACATTGTCTTATGTGCATGTCCAGTTTAATTGTATCTGACTCGATTATGTTCAAACTGAATTGACATTTCAGAATAAATTAGCAAAAACAAAGTGTTTTATCACTGCCCACCCCTTCATCGCAGCCTGACTTAAAATGAAGCCATATCTTTAGATATGGAAAGATAAAACTTTATTGAAAGATAAATACAATTTTGGCTGTGGTAAGTCAATAGCAGCATCACTTTCTCAAGCTTCATAAATAGAAACAAAAGTTCCTCCGACCTTTATCACATCCCGCACACTGAAGGTATGCTGTATGATGTTTTGATCATAAATATGGCGGCGCAGTCATACAGTGACGTCACATTGGTTGCTAAGGTTTTCTGATTGGTTGCTAGGTATTTGCTAGATTGTTCCAAGAGGTTACTATGGGGTTGCTGAATGGTTACTAGGGTGTTTTGGGTGGTTGCTAGGGAATTTCTATATGGTTGCTAGGGTGTTCTGACCGGTTGCTAAGTTGATGTTAGGTGGTCTTCAGGCGGTTGCTATGTCAATGTTACTTTATTTATAAAGCACAACTAAAACAACAGCTGTTGACCAATGTGCTGTACATAGTAAAATAAAAGTTAAAACTCAATAAAAATATATAAATAAAAGAAACAATCCACAGCAATACACCTATAGGGCATAGAAAGAATGGCAGAAAATCACCTCAATGATTAAAAGCTATTGCAAACAGAAAGGTTTTAAATTTTGATTTAAAATTGGATATAGTCGAGGCCGTTCTAATACTCACAGGAAGACTGTTCCAGAGTTTTGGAGCTGCTACTGAAAAGGCTCGGCCCCCTCTAAGTTTTAATCTGGTCCTTGGCACTACTAAAAGTCTCTGATTTGAGGATCTCAAAGATCTCCCTGAGCAATGTTCTGACAAGAGATCTGTGAGATAGGATGGCGCCAGACCATTGAGAGATTTAAAGACCATTAACAGAACTTTAAATTAAATTCTATAGCATACCAGCAGCCAGTGTAGTGATATTAACGTAGGTGTGATGTGTTCGTATTTCTTAACTCCAGTTAGGAGTCTGGCTGCTGCATTTTGCTAGGGTGTTCCTGTGAGTTGCTGCGACATTGCTATTGTAGGTTGTTGGGTGGCAGTTGCTAGGGTGTTCTGATTGGTCGCTAGAGTCTTGTTAAGTGGTTTCTAGTGTGTACTTGCTAGATGCTAGGGGGTTACTAGGTGGTTGCTAGAAGAATAGACAGAATCAATGAGTGTGAATTGGATTTCTTTGGGGCTTTTTGACCATCTGCTATGGGAAAGCAGTTCTAGAACGATGTATTGACCAATCAGCATCCAGCATCTGTTCCAAAATTACAAGATATGTACAGTTTTAAAAACAAACTCTGATGTTGGCTTGACAAAGCCTTATCTGAAAGTTTAAACTAGTTTTAAAATTTTGAAGTTTGATGGTTATACAGACATTCAGATAGATAGATAGATAGATAGATAGAGAGAGAGAGAGAGAGAGAGAGAGAGAGAGAGAGAGAGAGAGAGAGAGAGAGAGAGGTAGAGCGCCTTAAAACAAGAGTCTGAATTAATCAGCATTCTGTTGCCTCATTCGAACATTTCGTCAATGATCATGATCATCCATTGGGTGAAAACTGGAAGCCAGATCAGTTAGAAAAGATAAAGCACACAATTCCAGAACAGTCTCAAGGTCTGTGCCAAGTTTGGTAGATGAAAGCTCTGGGAGGAGTTTAGTGTTAGAATTTTTTGTCTCGGTTTAGGGATTTAAAAAAAAACCCTAAACAAAGTTTGTAGAATAACAACATGTTGGCTTTGTCAAGCCAACATAATAAAACACTATTTGCCAATTAGCTGTTATTAATTAGTATTGTGTGTAATGTTTAGTAGTAGCTTAATGGATGATGTTTCTGGATTACCGATGCGATGCATCTGTGGAACCTTCTGGAGTTAAAGCCACCACAGCCATAGTTGTCACAGATGACATGACACACCCTGTTGTGATGACTGCCAGCACAGAATGTACTCCATGCAGCAACTGAAACCGGGCACAGAAGTTAATCTCACTTTCAGAAGGAACCAGAACGTGGAATTGTGTCAAAATTTAAAAACACACCTGCCATGCAACATTGGCATGATTTCTCTCTCCGACATTTGTCCTTCTGATTTCTGCCCTGACAGATGAAAGTATTCTGCTGACAGATGCCTCCAATGCTGGTTCAGCCCATGTCATCTCGAGGTCCAGTTCCTCTCATCCGATTTAACACCTCACTGGCTCTTAAGATCGCTGTCAACCTCTTGCCAGGTTGAATGATTTTCAAATGCTTCCCCTTCTGAATGTTCCTCATCCTTTTCTTTTCTGATGTTTTCTTGACATTTTCTAATGAAAGATTCACTATTGAAAGAAACACTGAAAGAAATAATCAATATATTGACTATTAAATCTGATGAGCTTTAAAATTGTACTATAAATGAGGGGTTAACTTATAAATATTAAAGTCATCAAAGTCATTCACAACCCATTTGCTATTACAGCAGTAACCTTTAGTACATTTAATATTATGTGACATTGAATAACTGCATTAACTATTGTCAAGGTTTTATGAAGGCTGAATTAACAACAGTAAAGTCTAACAATGCCTAAAATAGCTGTTTGCCTATCAGTAAAAATAATTGCAGGCAAGGTGATGTCAGCCATAAAGGAAAGTCAAAATCATTGCTTCAGAGAGAGTTATCTGTGGTATTGGACATCGTTTTATTAAATGCTGCCAGAAGACACAGAAGAATGAGTGTAATATAATGAGGGCTGAAATGTTTGCTATGCCATACGACAGCACCTCCGCTCCGTATATACATACCTACAAGCGCCCACGCTCAAAACGGCTAGATGTGAGATTAAACTTCCGATTGCCAAGGGCTATGTAGGAAGAATTGTGTGCCAAGGTCGGACCTTTTGTTGGGCCAGTCACGTCAAGCTATCGCACACCCATAACAACCGACGAGCATAATGTCATCACGCTTTACACGTACAAATGGTCAAAACACGTCATCAATATGCGAATAAACCATTCGTTTCCATTACCTTAATGTGCATTTTAATTAATGCAAAACTCTAGAAATCCACCTCCTCCTAGCGCATTAAATTTCTATGCGAATTATGAGAGTTTATTTGCATATTAAGTGTTTCCATTTAGGATTTCTTATGTGCATTTTCAAAAGGCGTGTCAAAATAGTTGGATGGAAACCCAACTACAGATAGAGATCCGGTCACACAGAACGCATTCATGACAGCTGGACGAAACGTAACAGCATACTACTTTAACTTGACTCAGTGTCCTAAAAATGTGGTGTTTATAATTCTGACAAAAACCAATGAGATGCTCCAAAAGCGCCCATCTGACACATATGTTAATAGCGCAGACGGAACAAAAGAACACTATGGCAGCGGGGGCGTGGTCAGGTGTCTGTCCGGAGAGAGAGAAAGCGGTAAGGGTGCTTGCACCTGAGCTAAATTATGTCTAACACCTGTCTCTAATTACAGTGCGCATGGGGAGAGCGGCATAAAAGGGCCACACCGTCAGCAGACCAGAGAGAGAGTCTGGGTCTTGAAGCTCTTCGTGAAGCTACAGTCTTGTTGTGAAGCTAAAGTCTATATTGTGAAGCTAAAGAGTATCATGAAAGTGTGAAGCTGACATGTTGTGGCATCTCTGTAAAAACCCATGTTATTCCATTAAAGAAACTCTTACCTGAGTGGAAGAAACCTGGTTTCCCATGTACTCCCTGTGAAAGTCTTTTACAAATGTGTCCTGTGAGAACAGGAACAGACTGACGAACTCAGTTACAAAATGGATTGCTGTCGACTGTAGACTTATGTTCAGTGATATGGGAATAAAACAAACAATATATTGACTTCTAAACCCACTTTTTGCATTGTTTAATCAATGCTTTACTCATCTGTCACAATAATGCAATATAATCCAATCTGAATATCTAAATTATAATATTTATTATAGGCCCTACATACTATATTTATCATTATTTGAATTATGTATTATTTATATTGAATTATCTTAATTTGAGGGCATTTCTCAGCAGTTATTGGTATATGTGATAAATTGTGATTAATTCAGTTAAAGGTGCACTCACTTCATTTAAAAAATGTTAATTCTTATGAAATGAATAGTAATTTTAAAACATGTATAAACTCATAAACACTCTCATGAGATGAAGACCTCAGTCATATCAGTAACCTTATAAAAGCAGTTTAAATTTACATGGAGAGGGTCCCCTCATGGGGGCTGCCATGTTAGGATCATATGACCAGCCGAATACTAGTAGCTAAATCTTATTAACCACCCTGTTATTGGACACTTTCACTCATCTATTAAATTTATCATTGCTGACTGCGAATAGTGAATTTCTACAATGGCATCTTCAACTAGTAAAAGCTATTAGGTTTGAATGATGCTGCATCAGCAGCGCTAGGTGTCAGCGTCAAGCCAAGATGACAATTTCAAGAAATTTCTGAGTGTACATTTAATTAATTGGCCTGTCATGTAATCACTACAATCCTAAATTTTTATTGACTGACTGCCCTAGTATGAAGTTCAACAGGGGAAATCTGCTGTTTTAAAACTGGGTGTAGGAAAGCATCATCTTCTAATCATTACAGCAATTGCTTCTGGTTTCAAGACAGGTAGTGGAGGAATCGTTCAAACACAAACAAGACAATTCTGTCTTCATTTCCTCACCCTGATCATACTCACCATTACGGTGTTCATTTTAGGACATTCTCAGACTGTAGCGTCAGACATCAGACAGAGTGGCATCGTGACTCATACTAAAAGGGTTCAGGTGCCTTTTGGTCTGATGCCTTTTTGTTTGATGCCTTTTAGTCTGATGCCTTTTGGTCTGATACCTTTTGGTCTGTTGCCTTTTGGTCTGATACCTTTTGGTCTGATGCCTTTTGGTCTGATGCCTTTTGGTCTGTTGCCTTTTGGTCTGTTGCCTTTTGGTCTGATGTATTTTGGTCTGATGCCTTTTAGTCTGACGCCTTTTGGTCTGACGCCTTTTGGTCTGATGCCTTTTTGTTTGATGTCTTTTAGTCTGATGCCTTTTGGTCTGATACCTTTTGGTCTGATGCCTTTTGGTCTGATGTATTTTGGTCTGATGCCTTTTAGTCTGACGCCTTTTGGTCTGATGCCTTTTTGTTTGATGCCTTTAAGTCTGATGCCTTTTGGTCTGATACCTTTTGGTCTGATGCCTTTTGGTCTGATGCCTTTTGGTCTGTTGCCTTTTGGTCTGATGCCTTTTGGTCTGTTGCCTTTTGGTCTGATGTATTTTGGTCTGATGCCTTTTGGTCTGATGCCTTTTGGTCTGTTGCCTTTTGGTCTGATGTCTTTTGGTCTGATGCCTTTTGGTTTGACGCCTTTTGGTCTGATGCCTTTTAGTCTTACACCTTTTGGCCTGATGACTTTTAGTCTGATGTCTTATGGTCTGACACCTTTGGGTCTGATGCCTTTTGGCCTGATGCCTTTTAGTCTTACACCTTTTGGCCTGATGACTTTTAGTCTGATGTCTTATGGTCTGACACCTTTGGGTCTGATGCCTTATGGTCTGATGCCTTTTAGTCTTACACCTTTTGGTCTGATGACTTTTAGTCTGATGTCTTTTGGTCTGATGCCTTCTGGTCTGATGCCTTTTGGTCTGATGCCTTTTAGTCTTACACCTTTTGGTCTGATGACTTTTAGTCTGATGTCTTTTGGTCTGACGCCTTTTGGTCTGATGCCTTTTAGTCTGATGCCTTTTAGTCTGATGCCTTTTGGTCTGATGCCTTTTTGTTTGATGCCTTTTGGTCTGATGTCTTTTGGTCTGATGCCTTTTAGTCTTACACCTTTTGGTCTGATGACTTTTAGTCTGATGTCTTTTGGTCTGACGCCTTTTAGTCTGATGCCTTTTGGTCTGATGCATTTTGGTCTGATGCCTTTTTGTTTGATGCCTTTTAGTCTGATGCCTTTTGGTCTGATGCCTTTTGGTCTGATGCCTTTTGGTCTGTTGCCTTTTGGTCTGATGCCTTTTGGTCTGTAGCCTTTTGGTCTGATGCCTTTTAGTCTGTAGCCTTTTGGTCTGATGACTTTTAGTCTGATGCCTTTTGGTCTGATGCCTTTTGATCTGATACCTTTTGGTCTGATGCCTTTTAGTCTTACACCTTTTGGCCTGATGACTTTTAGTCTGATGTCTTATGGTCTGATGCCTTTTAGTCTTACACCTTTTGGTCTGATGCCTTTTAGTCTGATGTCTTTTGGTCTGACGCCTTTTGGTCTGATGCCTTTTAGTCTTACACATTTTGGTCTGACGCCTTTTAGTCTGATGCCTTTTGGTCTGATGCCTTTTGGTCTGATGCCTTTTGGTCTGTTGCCTTTTTGTTTGATGCCTTTTGGTCTGATGCCTTTTGGTCTGATGCCTTTTGGTCTGACGCCTTTTAGTCTGATGCCTTTTAGTCTGATGCCTTTTGGTCTGATGCCTTTTTGTTTGATGCCTTTTAGTCTGATGCCTTTTGGTCTGATGCCTTTTGGTCTGTTGCCTTTTGGTCTGATGCCTTTTGATCTGTAGCCTTTTGGTCTGATGCCTTTTGGTCTGATGCCTTTTAGTCTTACACCTTTTGGTCTGATGACTTTTAGTCTGATGCCTTTTGGTCTGATGCCTTTTGATCTGATACCTTTTGGTCTGATGCCTTTTAGTCTTACACCTTTTGGCCTGATGACTTTTAGTCTGATGTCTTATGGTCTGATGCCTTTTAGTCTTACACCTTTTGGCCTGATGACTTTTAGTCTGATGTCTTATGGTCTGACACCTTTGGGTCTGATGCCTTATGGTCTGATGCCTTTTAATCTTACACCTTTTGGTCTGATGACTTTTAGTTTGATGTCTTTTGGTCTGACGCCTTTTGGTCTGATGCCTTTTGGTCTGATGCCTTTTAGTCTTACACCTTTTGGTCTGACGCCTTTTAGTCTGATGCCTTTCGGTCTGATGCCTTTTGGTCTGATGCCTTTCGGTCTGTTGCCTTTTTGTTTGATGCCTTTTGGTCTGATGCCTTTTGGTCTGATGCCTTTTGGGCTGATGCCTTTTGGTCTGTTGCCTTTTGGTCTGATGCCTTTTGGTCTGTTGCCTTTTGGTCTGATGCCTTTTGGTCTGTTGCCCTTTAGTCTGATACCTTTTAGTCTGATGTCATTTGGTCTGATGCCTTATTGTATGAGACCTTAGACATGACAGTGTTTTTCCTCAGACCTAAACCCTTTTATTGTGAGGAACGATGCCAATCTGTCTGATGTCTGAGAGCTGACGCTGAGGTCTGAGAATGTCATAAAGTGAACACTGTACACCATAAACAACTCATCTCAAAAGTACCAAAACCGTCTTATGCTAGCTGTGTGAGACAAACAGACCCAGATTCAAGTAATTGTTTTCTAATATTCTTCCCCTGTGTGATGTGTCTGTGCTAAGTAAATGTGTAAGTGCAAATTAGATTTGAGAGCTATGACAGAGGGGAAGATGAACAACATAAAGCAATAGTTACCCAAAAATGATAATTACCTTATGCTCTCTTAAACTCAAATGACTGTCTTTTCTTCTTTCTCTTCTCTAACTTTCTTTTCATACATTTATGAAAATATTTTCATTTGTGTTCTGCAGAAGAAAGAAGGTCATACAAGTTTGAGTTAAGACATCAGAAGGGTGAGTAAAATAGTGAGAGAATTCACAATTTGGGGTGAACTATTCCTTTAATTATCAGTCTGTTTCTCACACAAAGCTATCATATGGCTTCAGAAGAATTGACATTGAGCACATGAGTCAAATGGACTACTTTTATGATATTTCTTTCTGTGCTTTTTGTCGTTTTTAATCTTGACTGGCACTCATTACTGTGCTTTCATTACATGGCAAAGAGTAACGTGAACATACAGTAAAACTTTCTTTTGTGTTCTTTGAAAGGAGGAAAGTGCTGTAATAACTTGGTAGAGAATAGTATTGCTATCAGAATTTCTTCAAAAATGTTACACTATAAAGCACTTACTGCAGTTCTGCTATAATTCTTATTTATGTTCCATGAAAGTGTTTAAGAATTGAGCATTCTTTATGACAAGTTGCTATAATCTTTTGTCTAACAATTTAAAAACATAATAACTGTATTTTTGCTGCATTAATGCTAAAGCTTTACGATGCTATTGATTATTTAATTCATAATTGTCCCTTTTTTCAGCCATTTTGGACTCTTTCTCATAAATAACTTCTTGCTAAATTACAGCACAATTGAAGATACGTACGGAGGCATATTTACAACACACCAGGGCCTCGTTTCCCAATACTGATTAATCTTAGTGGTTAAGAGCGTTTTCTACGAGCAATTTTACGATCGTTTATTATTTTTTTACGTGCGTCTCCCAAAACTGCACTTAACATGAACGTGCGAGGACGTGCTTTAAGTGCTACTTAAGAGAGTCGCTGTCCGTGCGACAGTGCTGAAATGTGAATGTATAGTGCTGCTCGTCATTGTAACTTTATTATATTTGTGCGTAACTTTACAATAATTTGTAATTTACTATGCTAATACTTATATATAATATTTTCTTAAATATTTGACCAATTAACTACAAGTTTACATATTGTTTTACAAAAATTTTGTGCAGAACGATCTATTTCTTTTACACAATCTGCTTCCATAGTCAGGTGTGCATGTGTAATATTTAGTTTTCACAAATTTCTCTCGATATGAAAGCTTCCAGGATTAGTGAAGACAGTGGAGGCCCTTTGTATGATCCTGCCAATTACAAGCATTCATTGAATATTACGCAAAATAAGGAGACGTTTAGAAGCTGCACTTTATGGACATTCACCAATGATGCAGAGGTCTGCACTCGTAAATCTACATGCATTTTCAAGTACTACTTAAGTTACGATGCTTTTGGGAAATGGGCCGCAAAACTAAGATGAATCATAAGATGGATTCTATGATCTACTTAGGCTTACGATGCTTTTGGGAAACAAGGCCCAGTATAGTGAAAATAAGGAGGAATTTCAACAGCATCTTTTTATGTTAAGGTAAACTTCTGAAAACAGGAAGTGATTATGTATATGACATCATAAAATGTACACCTTGTGTAGAACCCAGAGCAGTGTAAATAGTGCCCTTTTCTGGCTGCGGCAAACATGCGCTCATGCCACACGATGAGCCTCCCTTAACCAATACTGTTATTGACCTGTAAACACTTTTGCCTCTTATGAAAGAGCCACTATTCCAAAACGCAGATCTGGTCAAAAACATGTTAACTTATAACATAATATCCGTGTCTTCTTCCATTACAAAAATTGAGAGTTCACTGCAAATTTACCGCAGATCATTTTCACATGCAAATGAGCTTTGCAGCAAACTTGCGGCAAATTGTCCATTGTTGCCAAAGGTTTGCCGGAGGTTCACCACTACTGGTGAAGAGCTGCAAACTTCTGGCAAACATTTGTGGCTCATTTGCATGTGAAAATAACGAGAGGCAAATTTACGACAAGTTCAGATTTTTTTGTAAGGGTTATGTCAATAGTAAAACAGAGAATTGTTTTATAAATTGCTACTTTAAAGTGTTATTTCATATTTACTAGTAATGCATAAAAGTCTTCACCATCAAAGGCCTTGGTGTGTTCGTATATCAGCAGCTCATTATAGCAAGCGTAGACGTAATCTGCAAATTGTTTTCCCAGTTTCTGGGTTGCAAGAGATGGATGAATCGCTGTGTTTATGGTGGATGAATCGTTGTGTGTTTATGGTGTTTACGTTACAATTACTGTGGACACATTGCAAAAGTTCCACCCTATTTCAACCAGTGTTTAGAACTCACACGGAGCTGAAAAAATGTCAGTCTACTGTCAAATTGGTAAATGCGTTTATCATTAAAGCTGAAGTGTATAATTTCTGTGCCACAAGCAGCTCTGAATGGAATTGCAAAAATAAACTATGTTTTAAAAACAGCTTTCCGAATACGTCCCCCGTCTTCTGTTGATTGAACAAACAGAAAGTCCCGCCCCCCACTCACACCACTGGTTGAGTCAATGTTGTTGTGTCGGGCTGGATGGGTCGCTCAAACAAACAGAGGGATTTTTATAGCACCACAGAGACACAGGGTCTGTTCCAAAACTTAGTGAGCTGCCTCGCTGTCTACTGCCTACATAGGCAACTGTCTTCTATGGCAGCATCCTTACTGCGATGATGCCTCATAAGAGAGAGATTTGGAATGCTCTACATAGGTAGAAACCCCGCGCATCATTCAAATAGTGCTCCTAGAAACTCAACTCACAACTGATTTCAATACAGGTGATGCGAGGGAAACATACGAACAGAACACACACATTTTGCATAAAATATTCGTTTTTGTATCATATTAAACTGTTATTTATTGATACTTTTCAGTATTGAATGGATTATATGTATATTTATAATCTAAATTTCTCTCGCTTCGTCCGCCATACTGGATTTATTTTTCCGCCGACTAATCACGATGCATTTTGGGATCGCCTACCCGGGGAAGGATACATCCAATGCTACCTTAGAATTTGGCCAATATGAGATATCTTAAGAGGCAGCATAATTAAGAGACCTAGCTTTTGGAACAGCCTTCGCGTCGGGAGCATGCCTATGATGTCTTAAAATGCTGCCTCCGGAGGACGCTCAGTAGGTTTTGGAACAGACCCACAGTGTTTACAGTCACTGAGAAAATTAACCTACAGTTGGCTTACTCACAGTTGTCTCTACATATTAAGCTAGGATAAGAGAGAGTATTTTAAAACAGAAAAAGTTAAATATTTCAGCTTTAAACATTTTAAATTAATCATTAATTTAGACAGCTCTTATATTAATATTTTTATTGAATATATTTAGTAATATTATATTATATTATATTATATTATATTATATTATATTATTATATTATATTATGTTATATTATATTATGTATCAGCCACCAATATTTATTGGCAAATTATTGACCATATTAAAACCATTGGAATATTTGATATAAGTAAACGTTGATATGTACACCTGATTGTTTATTTATAATTAATTACACAAATGTATTGTGTTGTATAAAGATTATAATATTTGTTCTGTTTATATAAAGATATAACATAATATAATGAAATGCTTAATTGAATTGCATTTTTAATGTTCTATCATGATATGGCAATTGTGAGTTATATTGTTTAACTGAAAAAAAACAACAAAAAAACAGTAGTGTAAATCATCATGTTATCATATTTTTGATCTTTTTTAATCTTGAATTAATCTTTCATTTTGGCTCTATTAAAATGTCAGCATTTGTTGAACAGATCCAGTCCATGTTTAATAAAAACCATTTATTGTTATAACAGTACAATCTCTTTGTACATTTTTGAAAGCCTACTTCCTAAGCAAAACAGTGATCTTTAAGTGACAAAATATCAGTATCTGTCTTTATTTTTTTTTATCAGTATTGGATCGACTAAAAATTTTCATATCAGTGCATCCCTATTATATTATATGATATTATATTATATTCACATATTTTTCCTACACTTACAGTAGGCTTCTTCTTTTGCTTTTCCCGTATGCGCCGTTAGGCATCGGGCTTCTTGAGCCAGGAGTCAAAGTCCCCTCTGTCATGGGCCAGTCTATACACCTTGCCAAGAGTCTTCCCTCGTCTCCTCGTGACCCTGGTGATGTACTCCTCCCACTCGATCCTGGGACGTCCCCGTGTCCTCTTGCCTTCCAGTCTGGCTTGCCATATTTGCCTGGGCTTGCGGTCCTCCGTCATGCAGGCGATGTGTCCCACCCAACTCAGTCCTCGTCGCTCAGTGACTTTGCTGATAAACTCCTGCTTCAGCTCCTCCCTGATGGTTGTGTAGCGGACACAGTCTCTCCTGGTCTTCCCCACCACTTTTCGAAGATATCTCATCTCGGCAGCTGTGACTCGGCTCTCTAGCCACTTCTGCATGGTCCAGCTTTCCGCTCCATAGATGAGTGTGGGCAAGTACACGACTTTGTAGATGTGCATCTTGGTCTTCTGGCTGATTTCTCTTTTGCCTACTTTGGTGTTGTTGATGCTGTGGTAGATCTGGCTGGCCTTGTTGATCTCCGGGTCCAACTTGCCATCTGACTTAAAGATCGTTCCAAGGTGTTCAAACTGGTCGACTTGTTCAATTGGTTCATTCTCCCACATGATGTTGAGGGCTGCTGGCTCTCCTTTGGTGAACTGCATCACCTTTGTCTTCTTTGTGTTGATGGTCATGCCGTGGTCCTTGAATGCATGCACCCACTCTTCCAGGGCCTGCTGCAGCTCCTCTTCATTTTCCGCCACTAGAACGATGTCGTCCGCATACACGAGAGATTGCAGGTACACCGGTCTCATCCTCCAGTTACCAACTTTCAGTCTTCGCATTCTCCACCGGCATTGTTTGATATCCTGGTTCATGAAGACCATGAAGAGAAATGGGCTCCAGCAGTTCCCCTGCTTCACGCCTCTGCCCATCCCAAACCCTGGAGAACACCCGCTGGCTATCCTCACCACCTCTCTCACTCATGCGTAGAGACTCCTGATGAATTGCTTCAAGCTCAGGGAGACTCCCTCAGCATCTAGTACTGCCCAGAGTTGTTCCCTTGGCATTGAATCGAAGGCGGCTTGCAGATCGACAAACGCCACATAGACGTCCTTCCCTTGACTGAGTCTCTTGTTGATGTTTCGCAGAGTGAAGATGTGGTCCTGTGTCTGTCTGCTGGGCCTAAAGGTGCTCTGCTCCTCATTCAGTTTCTCCTCCACCTCCCATCTCAGTCTCTTCTCGAGCACTCTGGAGTAGATCTTCACAACAACGCTCGAGAGACAGATGGCTCTGTAATTAGAACAGTCCAGGGTGCTTCCCTTCTTGTGAATCGGCATGATAATGTTCTTCTTCCAATCGTCCAGAATGTGTTGTGTCCTCCAGGCTTGCCCTCAGAGGTCAAACATCCACTTGACAGCGGCGGTTCCTCTGTGTTTGATGATCTGGCAGCTTTGTCCAACTGCATGACATCGATGGCTTCCTCGATCTCCCCCTTGGAGTTGACTTTTTCATCCTCCTCTTCCTCCATCCTTGCTTCCTCTCTCTCCTCCTGTGATTCTTCTGCCCTGAAAATTTAATCAAAGTGGTCGTATCAGGCTGCCAGGATGTAGTCTTTCCTGTTCTGGACCCGCTGGTGTTTGTCCTTGATGTTCTTAGTTTTCTTCCCTAGCTTTCCTTTGAGATACTTCAGGATGTGCCCGGTAACCGGCTTCCATTTCGTTGGCAAATCTTCCCAGGTGGTTGTCTTGGTTGTTCTGACTTGGTGTTTAGCATCGTTGCGAGCTCTGACGTACACCATCCAGTGTTCCCCATCCTTGGTCCTTATGCATTCCTTCCAGGCTTTCTTCATTTTCTCCACTGCTTGCTTGACCTCCTCGTTCCCCAGTTCTTTTCCTCTTTGTGTTTACTGTCGTCCTCCCACATACTTTCTTCACTACCGCCAGGAGAGTTGTTTTGAAAACCTTCCATCTCTCGACAATAGTTTATCCTTCCATTGATTCTTCACGTTCTTTTCTCGACAGCTGTTCCTCAAGATACTTTGTATACTCCTCCCTCTTCTGTGCTCTGCTGAGGGCTGATGTCTTGAGATTGCTGAACCTGGTGCTCTTTGTCTTGGGAGGGGCTTTGAAGCGCGTCTTCATAATGAGCAGCCGATGTTCTGTACTAAGCTCAGCACTTCTGTATACTCTCACGTCCAGGAATGCGTAGCTAATGTTCCTAGTGTAGCAGAAGTAGTCAATGCAGTGCGTTGCTTCTTGGACCCCTTGTGTGGTGTGGGAAAAAGGTGTTACTGACCCTCAGCTGGTTGTCGATGCAGAACTTGAGCATCCTCTTGCCATTGTTGTTGAAGGCTTGCTCCACTCTGTGTTGTCCCATGCTCCCGTGTCCTCTCCTTTTGTCCTACCTGATCTGAGCATTCTAATCCCCATGACGACCACGTGGCAGCTCCTCTTCCTTGCCTTGTCCACTGCCTCTTGTAGTTGAGAGTAGAATAATTCCTTGTTCAGCACTTCTCTGTCTTCCATGGATGCTTTCCTCCAGCTTTAGGTCTAGGAAGAGCAGTCTTGAGTTGATGGGTTCCCAGTCCGTCACTCTCTCATTGATGGCCTCAGACACAATGATGCCAACACCCTCCTTGACGCGACAACTGTTGCTCACTCCTGAGTAGCGCAGTGCATATCACTTTTCCAAGTCTGCCTGGCCGCTGCCTTTCTTCTTGGTCTCGATGACTCCTAGTATGGCAAACTTATACTGCTCCATTTTTTTCCACTATCTCAACCTCCTTTCCTGTCTGGGACGTCACATTCCAGGTTCCGGTTCCCATAAACCTTTTCTTGCAGGGTCTTTTCCTTTGTTTCCATCCGACTTCTTTCTGTATTGTGCTCTGAATAGTTTGAGTTCACTCCGTGTGGGTTATTAGCCCTACAGGAGCCATCATGATGTAGTGGCTGCCTCTTTACAGCGGTCGCATCTATTGGGTTTTCTGCCGGGATGTCCTCACCTGTTTCCTGTTGTCCAGAGTGTTGGTGATGGTGGTGGTGGGTGGGCATTTCCTCCACAACTACAGATGTCTATGGTTTACCCACCATTACCCGGGAGGCTGATTGCAGCAGTTTCCTGCTGGGGGTTGCAGTAGGCAACATTTATTATTGCCTTCACATATTACTCTAATGTTATTTCTAAACCATTTGTTATTGCCCAGGCATTACAGCTTCCCATCATAATTTTGCATCTTATGGTCTGTCCAGTTTTATTCGATGAATTGCACATTATGATACATGTCACATCATCATGATTCATGAGCATAAACTCAATGCCAGACCTTTAAAAAAACACCCATCACATCTTCCTTCCCTCGTAAGTTTATCCACAGTGAAAAAAGTGAGTTATATTTTCAAGATTCATTATAAACAGCATCTGTTTACTATAAAAGTTAATTAAGGGGAGAGTTATGACTGTGGGTGTATGTAGCTTCAGGTGTATTATTTCAGAGAGGAATGTTTTGTGTTTCTCCATGGCTCTCGGGATCTTTGATAAAACAGATGAGAAGCCTCTGTTGATACAGACACAGAGGACACAGTTTAGTGTCTTTATATTGTGTGGGCATTGATAGCACATGCATACCCAGCTGAATTTAGTGTTCAAATCAATATACTTTCCAGCAATTAAATAGAAAAAAATGGGTTATGGTGTCAACCAGGGAGTGCTGAAGACAGAAGACACTTTCAGTTAACTCACATTAACCTGCCTGAGAGAGACAGTAACATGGTAAACATTTGTGCAAATGGCAGCATGAAGATGGTAGATGTCGGGTAAAGCCCATGGAGAGGTCACATGACATTTTACTCCAGCTCTATAGTTCATTTGAGTGCACGACAATGCCACAAGTGTTTCCTAGCAACAGTGACTTAACCCCCTTGTCCCTTCCTCCAACTGCAGCAATGCACCACTTCCACGCATTTCAATTCTGAGACTGTTGTCACCAACTCCACAGCATCAAATAGTATTATTTTGCCATGGAAAAGTGTACTACATACTAATTATTATGTGACTAAAGCCTTATTCAGATGGGATTATATTTCTAAACTATGGTTGAGTTTCAATTATTATCACCCGACATCTGTGATTTCATGTACTGATTCGGACGGGGCTGAGATCTACATGTTTATTATAGAGGTCTGTTCCTGTCTGTTGTTGTCTGTTTTCTAGATGTGGGTGTTACTGTAGGTTTAACATATTGAATTAATTTAGGTGATAAAATTAATGTATCTTTTAAACTTTATCTGTTTTAATTTAAAACAACTTACTATAAACTTACTATTAAATAATTTGTTTTTAAATATTGAATTATTTAATTTATTGATTTAATTTAAATTTATTAATTGTACATGTATCTTTTAAACTTTCTGTTTAAATGTAAAATTACTATTAATTTGTTTTAAATATTCAATTAATGTATTGATTTAATTTTAATTTATTAATTATACATTATAAATGACTTATTATAAAACCCTATTAAAATAAACTTCACATGAGTTTATAGAAGCGTCTGCTTATAATAAACCCACTGAAATACACAATACTTACCTATGAATATTATCATTTTAAAATTATTTAATTGAGCGGAAACAGTGGGCCCTTTTTAAGAGTGCTAGTGTTAAGCGCAGCGCTATGCCATAAGTCACAATGTGACTGCACGCATACACCCACAGATAGTGCAAACACTCCCACCCACGCCCACTTGCGCTTTGCTATTAGAATTAGCACACTCACAAAAAAAGAGCCCATAAAGGTGAGTATCTCACCTGACACTGATATTACAGTGGCCAGTCTTAGCAGTTTCGCAATTTCGCTCTCCTTGCTGATTTAATTTTCTTATTTTTTCATTGGATGACTAAAAATCTACATCCATACTGAAAGCCACACATAGGCAGAAAATTAGCGCACATAAGTACGATTCTAATGGTAGTTCATGCAGGTCAAAATACATGAGGAGAAATGTTGTGAAAATTCAATATCATCAATCACAGACATTGGCATTCGGACAGGATTAGATTTTTCAGAGGACCCGTGTGTTAGCTGAAAAACAGCAAGTAATTTGCTGTGAAATTTTTTACAGCGGTTGTGTGAGAAAAACACAGACTTGTCAGATTCGGACAGCATTAAAACCACAAAGTACATCTGTGAAACACATATTTCCCTAACCTCCTCAGGGAAAAAAAAGTCATGTCCGAATAGGCCTAAACAGGCCTATGGTGTGTATGTTAATTAAGCTCAGGCACCCCATTGTCTGAGATAGTTCTCTATGGCCCATTCCCGCACCCATTCTACAACTGATGATGAACACTTGGTCAGGGTGGGATCACCCTGTAGTGTGACAAGTTGGAAACATTTCTTTGTTTTCATAATAAACAAGCCATTTAGGTGATGCAGTCATTCTGAGATCAGGTCAAATGGAACTAATATTTTAGGGCAGAATACTGTATTCATAGAATACTGAATTCTTACAAAGGATTGATAAGCTCATCTAGAATATCAAACATGTATGATATTTTTGAGCAAACTATCCACACCTGTAGAGTAAATCTCGTAGTTTATGACACTCCATGACTCAAATCATACGGTGTGCAGTCAATGGAAATGCGAAGAAGCACTCAAAGTAAAATAACTCACTTCCAACTCGCGTTGTAGAGGCCGTAACTGGTCACGTTTCCAACCTGAACGCACCCAAATGTGCTTGGCCCGTGTTTTTCGCGATTCAGAAAATAGTTGATAATTTGGTAAGTGTGTTATGCCTTTGAAGGGGTAACCGGTTTATTCACCGCACGCCACTGTACTGTTTATTACCACAAAAATGAAAAACAGAAAAAAGAATGTCTTCCTTTTCTTTACATAAAGCAAAAATTGAGGTTGCAGTGAGTCACTTACAATGGAAGTGAATGGGGCCAATTTTTGGAGGGCTTAAATGCAAAAAAGTGAAGCATATCATTTTGAAGCACTTACATAATACTTAAAACTCATGTATTATTTGAGCGATAAAGTGGTTTAGTTGTTTTTTACAGTCATTTTAGGGTTTTAGTGACATCATACTGGTAACAAAGTTGTCCTACAACTGGATATAACTTTACATTACTAATCTTATAAAAGGGTAGTAAGCGATTTTATCAAACTAAAATCATGTTAACATACATATTGTCCTGTGGTTATACCGTGTGTAGTTTAACGTCTATGGAATGGCCCCACTCACTTGCATTAATGTGCCTTACTAACCCAGATTTTTGCTTCTTTTTTAAAAAAAGAAAAGGTAATCAACATTATGCTACAAAAGCTTTCAACTGAGCTTGAAGGGTTAGTTCACCCAAAAATGAAAATTATCTCATCATTTACTCACCCTCATGCAATCCCAGATGTTTATGACTTTCTTTCTTCTGCTGAACACAAATGAAGATTGTTAGAAGAATATTTCAGCTCTGTAGGTCCATCCAATGTAAGCAAATGGGTGCCAACATTTTGAAGCTCCAAAAGGGCAAAAGAAAGGTAATCCAGATGACTCTGGTGGTTAAATCCATATCTTCTGAAGCGATTTGATAGGTGTGGGTGATAAACAGATCAATATTTAAGTCCTTTTTTACTATAAAGACTCCTCCCTGCTCAGTCAATCTCCACTTGTTTTCACTTTCTCATTTTCCTTCTGTTTTTGGATATTCACATCCGTCTTGCATATCGCCCACTAATGGGCAGGGAGGGGAATTTATGACAAAAAAAATGACTTAACTATTGATCTGTTTCTCACCCATACCTATCATATTGTGTCTGAACACATGAATTTAATCACTGGAATATGAATTATTTTATGCTGACTTTTTGTGGATTTTGGAGTTTCAAAAATGCTGGCTCCCATTTGCTTACATTGTATGGACCTACAGAGCTGAAATATTCTTCTAAAAATCTTAATTTGTGTTCAGCAGAAGAAAGAAAGTCATACAGATCTGGGATGGCACGAGGGTGAGTAAATGATGAGAGAATTTTCATTTTTGGGTGAACTATTCCTTTAACTTGTACTGAACCCAGAATATTCCTTGAAATATGTAGTTGAACTTTAGCTTTTTAACGTTAGATTTGATTGAAGTTAGCTTAATATTGTATTTCTCTTGGGTCTTCACCCATCATTGTGACTGGAAAAAGCATTGTTTGAATACCACATGAATCACAGTCAATCAGATATTGGTCAAAGTCCAAAATAAATCAAAGTCTTGATAAATCAGTGCAGTTGAGAGAACATGAATCACATTGGGATGCACGACACGCACCAGACAGGTTGATAAATGGGATAAATGTGCCAGTTTGTGTTCAGTCTGAAAAAAAAATAAATAAATAAATAAATAAATAAATTAAAGGAATGGTTTTTCCAAAATGTTTATGTCATTGTTTGTCCACCCAAACCTGTATGATGTTATTATTATTTATTTATATTTTGCACAAACAAGAGCTACAATAAATGTTTTTAAAGCATTTCTAAATGATCATAAAGGACAGAAAAGATATCATAACTGATCAATCACCCAAGTATTCACTTTTGGTTTAAACACTGATGAGAGAGGGCTAGCCAGTCGACTCAGTCACTGTTTGATGGCATCTCTCCTCCCTGGGCACATGCCACTGTCGATCTAATTACCACAATCTGTGCTCTACCCGCTTTAAAACAACATTCATTAAAAGAGCACCTAATTACAGCAGTTGCATTATCTATAATTATTTTTCCAGCCAACGTTCAAGATAAAAGTTATTCTGCACAGTCAAATATGTAATTATACTTTGAGAACAGCAGTAATTCACATAATTAAAACAGAGCTTTTCTCACACGCCTGTCTGAAGTCTTCAGGTATCTGCATTGCCTGTAGAAAGTGCTTCACTTTCAGATATTTAGCATGAGATAATTATGTATTATAATGCAAGACCAAACACACAATAATATAGTGTGCTCCAAAAGTCTGAGACGACGCTGAATATCTAGGATTCAGAATTGTATTAATTCTCACATAAAATGCTCATTGGAATTTTCTCAAATCATGCACGGTTAATTTGGATTGTCAGGTTTGCTCAAACTTGTGACATTCAAGGGGGTTATACTAAAATCTCAAACCCATGTTAAATTGTTCTATTCAATGTTTCACTCAAATTGTTATGTTGATAATATAATCTGGGTAACACTTTACAAAACAATTCTATTTGTTAATATTTGTAAATTCATTAGGCATAATGAACTAACAATGAACAATATTTTTACAGAATTTAATAATCATGATTAATGTTAAATTATAAAAGTACAATTGTTCATTTTTATTTCATGTTAGTTCATCATGCATTAACTAATTTTAACATTTACACCTTGTTATTTTAAAAGAAATGTATTAGTTTATGTAAAAATTAACATTAACTAAGATTAATAAGTGCTGTAAAAGTATTGTTCATTGTTAGTTCATAATGAAGTGAACTTATGGTAACAAATACAACCTTATTATAAAGTGTTACCATAATTTGTTATGAATAAGTTTCAATTACATTAGAAACATGCCAAATAGAAGCATTTTTACTAGTGGTCTTGGAAATGTCAACCATACATTACCAAAAAGCTGACACACCTTACTTATTTATTATTATAATTTCCCACATTTTAGAATAATCAGATATCAGAATAACACAGCTACAAGTATGGGCAATTATGTATTGACCAAAACATGTTTAAAATTTTCAAAACTATCTTTTATTTGAAGTTCTTCAAAGTGACCAACCTTGGTCTAGAATACAGCTGTGCACACTCTTCTCTCAACCAACTTTGTGGGGTGTGTCCCCAGGAGGAGCATAAATGTCCAAATGTTCGACTGATCGTGACTATTATACCATTTTCTGGTTCAATAAAAAGCCAAGAGTAATGTCTGTTAGTTAATATTAATATCATCTGGCAGAAAAACAGCACCATGGACACAGTAGTACAATGAATTCGAGATCTTGTGAACTGATCTTAAACTCTGGTTCAAGCAACAACAGCATGTATGTATAAGACCTCTAGATGGCAGAAAGAGCACACAGGTGTGGCGGCTGCACTGCACACATACTGCATATGCTGCAGATGATACTGAGGTTAATTAAAAGATCCCTCATGCAGGGGAAAATTATTACTTAAACATTCGTTACTGCAAAAAAAAAAAGAAAAAAAGAAAATGCCTGTCCTTTCACACCAGATAATGATTGGAAAATTACATTTACTGAGCTGTATCAGTATAGATTTAGGCTACTTATACATACAGTATGTCCGGTGGGGGCCATGAAAAGTTTTAGGCAAAGAAATGTTATGCCGTAAAATGAAGAAAATTCTGCACTTATGTAAGGATTTAAAATATAAGCATTTTTCTAGTGGTCTCAGACTTTTATGCCGAACTACGTAGTATATCATTAAGATATGATGTGATATGATATCTCCACCTCCTACCTTCACCTTGATCATCTCAGGTATAAGGTTCTGTAATTATAATCATTGTGTGTTACAGTAAGAACATTTTAAATGTTTGCATTTTTGCAATGCCATGTAATGAGATTTGACCCATCTCAACATTAGGTCTTTAAAGCAATTGTCAAGACTTGATTATTTACATGCCATTAACTTTTTGGCAACCTGATGTATAAATGATGTGTTGTGATCCCTTAAGTCTAAAGTAATGCTACTAATTAGGACACAAATACTCTAGGAGCATAATCCCAAACATGTGTAAAATCACAGAATCTGTGGCGGAATACACGTGAGCTTTTTCTCATGTTTTATCTAAAAAAGCAGGACAAAAAGTGTTTTCCCTGTTTAATATACAGTGTCTTTGCTTCACAGTAATTCATTATGGGTAAGTTCTAAATTGAGTAATGAAAAATGTAGATAAAATGGGGTCAAGGCATGCCAGCAGGTCATAGAAGAGATTAGGGGTGGGCAATATGACCAAATCTTGCATCATGGTAATATCACACTATATAACTATTTTTTTTTCTACAAATTCAATGAATACTGGTCTATATATCCAGTTAATCCAGAAAATCCAGTTAAATAAAGTCTTTGTGAAGTGCTCGATGGTGTGTTGACGAATTTCCTACTGAAACATTATTATGAACACCTATTATGGTTTTTCAAATATTACCTTTCATGGAGTGTGTTATATAACTGTTTGTGAATGTAAAAAAGTCTGCAAAGTTTCAAAAATCTTGTGCACGACAAATGGAGTTATTGACTCCCAAAAGAAAGAACCGATTCTGAACACCTTAAACGAGTTGTTAGGAATTCCAGACTTACTTCCTGTACTAATCTACGTAATTTGGTAACAAAAAACACGCCTCTGGTCTTCATTGGCTGCTCGCAAACAGCTTTGACCTGCCCTCAAACACTACACTAAGCGGTAGACCAATCACAATAGACTGGGACATCTGACCAATCAGAGAAGTGTAGGCTCTCTGAAAGGAGGAGTTTAGAATGAATCCTTTAGAACGGATCATTGAACAAGTCGTTTTTGACACAGGGAAAAAAAAAGGTAATATTGCAGTTTAAATTATGAGCAAATGAAAGTGTTTTTTGACCTTGGATGTATGTAAAGCTATTGTATGAGACCTTTAAAACAAAATTAGGCAAGTAAAAAACCATAATAGGTGCTCTTTAAGTTGGGGCTGGAGATGTCGAATGGCTGGATAAAGCCACACACATAGGCCTATGATAAAATTTCTACCTGCTGTCGCATTTCTACAAATGCACGGCATACTGCCATACCACCAAGCACTCAAAAATGTCTTATATTAATATTAATGTACTGTATAAGAGATTTAATGTAATATTAATTAACAAGTGACATTTGTACATGTTTGCAATATTCAAAGTCAAAACATAACTACAGTATTTAAATGTGTACCCACATGCAAAGTCAAAACTTAATTCTTATAAATACAGCAGATTTAGATGGAAAAGATGTGAAATTGAACAAGGGCTTTAGCAGGCACTGCTTTGGAAATGTTATGTGATGGGCATGGGGGAGTTTTGATGCCTTATCGCTGATCTGCAGGAGAGATCACCCACACATGTGACAGCTATCTCTGCAGTTCATCCAGTCTGCGGTGAAATATACACTATTATCTCAGTTCTCCAGTATGCCTAGACACGCTAGTGTGGTGAAGTTGTACTCAGATACATCCACTGTGGCAAGATATGAGAATAGCAAACCTACTGGGGAGTTTTGGTCTACTGAGCAAGCTAAAATTATTTGGCATGTACCCCTACCAGTGCATCCTGGGAGACATCTTCAATATGGCATCCATGCTCTAAAATTAATCACATAACAGATCCTTAAACAAGTTTAAGTAATTTTTATGTAAGTGACCTGCGCATCATGCACAACCAGAAGCATGATTATTATATAGTATTTCTTTATTATTATTATTTTCTGAAATTAAAATATCTTCTCTTATTCACTTCTTAACATTCACTTCTTTATACTTAGTGCTTAAGAGAATGGAATGACAAGGACATTTTCATGATGCTGCCAAAAAATCGCAACTGTGACGTCTTCATCATGAGACTGCCCTATATTGCCAGAAGAAAACGTGACTGATCTTTGCCCTTGCAAAACTCACTACCATGATGCTAGTATTTTGTGGCCATTTGTCAGGGTGTTGCCATACAGTTGCAAGGGTGTTCTAAGTGGTTGCTAGAGTGTTGCTAGGTGTACACTATGGTGTTATGGGTGGTTACTAGGTGGTTGTTTACTAATCCAAGTCAAAAGCATCCACCCCTAGTATTCTGTGATTTTCTGGTCCGTAGATTGCTCCTTCAAGCCAAGTCTAATGGATTTTTTCATATGTCTGATGGTGTAGTCTATTGAGTGTTAGACATTAACCCTGGGATAGATATTGTTTGGCCAACTCTTGGATTGAAATTGTGCTGTAAGCCACCCTGAGTTAAGTAAGGAAGGAAGGAAGGAAAGAAGGAAGGAAGGAAGGAACACGGTAAAAAGTCGAGACACCAGTGGGCAGTTCTCCTTTCTTTCTTTGTAAGTACTTTTTATTGTGTTTCTAAGTGATAATTTTCAAGCACAACAGTTGGCAACAAGGATTATATATATATATATATATACAGTACTGTGCAAAAATCTTTGGCACATAAGGTGTTTCACAAAAGCATAAGATGGTTATTTATATCTTCAGCTTTAATTTCAATAGGAAATATAAATGTTAGACTCTCAAACATTACTTTTGCAAATAGAAAAGATTAGAATATAAGAACAGGGAGCCCTGCAACAGATGTCATGACCCCCACAAAGCCCCCCACTGAACATCGTGTCAGTCTGAGATTACATAAAGAGACAGAAGCAATTGAGACAGCCTAAACAGATAGAAGAACTGTGGCGAATTCTCCAAGAAGCTTGGAACATCCTATATGCCAACAACCAAGAAAAACCTGTGTCCAGGTGTACTTAGGAGAATTGCAAGGCAAAGGTGGTCACACTGAATATTGATTTAGCTTTTTTTTTTTTTTTAATGTTTACTGGACTTTAAGTTTCATTAAGTGATAAATGAAAACTATTTATTTCATTATTTTAGAAAACATCCTCACTATGCAACATTTTTCACAAGTGCCTAAAACTTTTGCACAGTACTGTGTATATATATATATATATATATATATATATATATATATATATATATATATATATATATAAGGCCTTTTTTCCTGGGGGAAGTGAAAAGTGGCTTTGGAGAGAGATATAAAAGTTAAACAATGAGTTATAAGTTAAACACTGAGCAGTATGTGAAGTAAGAAAGATGGCTGGATATATAGGAAACATTTATACATTTGATAATTCTATTTATAACTGGACAATGTACTTTGAACAAATTGAGAAGTATTGCAAAGCAGGTGACATTGCAGATGATAAGTGCATTTTAGTGTAATTGAGTGGGATAGGGGAAAAGAGTATGCATAGCAGAAAAGTCTGACTGCTCCTACAAAGTCATCTGAACTCAGTTTTGACAACATTATGGAAACCATGCAAGAGTATCTAGTGCCAGAACTGTTCCTTAGAGCAAAACAATTCAGGATTCATAAATAAAACCAGAATGGAGAGTCAACTGCAGCTAATGTTGCTGAACTTAAGAAGTTCACTGCCAGTTTGGAGATGGACTGAATGATGTGTTGGGAGACCGTCTGGTCTATGGCATTTTACAAAATGGTATACAGAAGAGGCTGCTCCAGAGACTAATCTCACATTCAAGAGTGCAGTGGAAATGGCGGTCGTCATGGAAACAGCTGTCAGAGACACAACAGAGTTGCAATCAGGAGTGAAAATGGAGAAAGTGACACAGGGTTAGCAAATTTAGAAATGTTTAGTCTAAAAAGTGACTTGAGACAAGTAATCTGGCTAACACCACAATGAATGGACAAACAATCAGAATGGAGTTAGGCACAGACTCTGCAGTGTCAGTGATGTCACAGAATGACTTTGAAAAACATTTCAAGAATGCAAAATGAAAGCCATCATCTGTCAATCTGAAAACATACTTGTACACCAGTGAGCCTATAGTCCCCCTAGGGGTGATGCCTGTGACTATTAAGTACTATGATCAACAGAGGGACCAGCACTTTGGGGGCATCACAGTTCACAGTTCATGCCTCAGTATGCACTAGAAGAGAAACAGGAAAAAGTGCTGGATGGAGCTGCAGCAGTGTTTCAATCAGGCATAGGAACCTTAAAGCATATCAAAGGGAAAATAACTGTATGAGAATGCAGTGGCCAAGTTTCACAAGGCATGTCCAGTCCCCTATGCCTTGTGAAATATCATTAAGTGGAAACTAAGCTGGATCGGTTGGAAACTCAAGGAGTACTGTCCAAAGTTGCCCTTGGAATACCCCAGTTGTTCCTGTCACCAAGAAAGATGTAACCAGAAGACTGCGGGAATATCAAAGTCTCCATCAACTCCTAACTACAAGTAGAACAAAATACACCATAGAGAATAGAGGGAATCTTCGCTACTCTCACGTGCTGACAAGGAGGAAGCGGAGGACAGAAACTTAAACTCAAACGGTAAGTATTATTTTCACACTCAAACTATAAATAGCTTTTCAGCTTAACAATCACACAGCCTCAGCGGGTGCATGTGTAGGGCTCTCTCTCCTCGCCTCTGGCATGATTCCTGCTTTTATCACTCTCCCCAGTGCTTACTGCAACCAGAAACAGGTGTTAGACATTATAGCGCTCAGGTGTGTGCCCCCTTACTGCTTTCTCTCTCTCCAGATGCTCGACCACACCCCCACCACCATATACCCCGACCGCTTGACTCAGGCCGGGAAGTCATCCGGTCTGTCCACCACTCCCTCCCCCCCATTTCTGGAAAGGAAGTCCGACAGCCATCTGCGCCCCCAGCCTGTGGACCACCTCGAACCTAAACGGCTGAAGAGCCAGATACCACCGGGTGATCCGCACATTGGTATCTTTCATGCAGTGGAGCCATTTGAGCGCGGCGTGATCTGAACAGAGGGTGAAGGCATGCCCCAACAGGTAGTACCGGAAACTGAGGATGGCCCACTTGATGGCAAGACGCTCTTTTTCAGTGGTGCTGTACTTAGTCTCCCTCAGTGAGAGCTTGCAACTAATGTACAGCACCGGCTGTTCCTCCCCCTCCACCACCTGCGAGAGCATCGCCCCAGCCCCCTGTCTGAAGTGTCCATCTGTAAAATGAAAGGGAAATAGAAATTGGGTGAATGTAAACGCAGTCCGCCACAAAGTACAGCTTTCACCTGCGTAAACACCTGTTGACACTGCTCCGTCCATTGACCGGGTCTGGCGCTCCCTTTCTAGTGAAATCAGTCAGCGGGCTGGTGACATCCGAATAATTAAACACAAACCTTCTATAATAGCCAGCCAGCCCCAGGAACTGTCTCACCTCCTTTTTGGTCTTAGGTCTTGGGCAGGTCGCAATCACTGCAGTCTTATCAATTTGGGGACGCACCTGCCCATGACCCAAGTGGAACCCCAGATACCGTACCTCCACCTGTCCAACTGCACACTTCTTGGGGTTTGCCGTGAGTCCTACCCATCACAGCGACCTCAGAACTGCCTTCAGATGCGGCATGTGCTGCTGCCAATCATTAATGTATATAATGATGTCATCCAGATAGGCAACAGCATAAGCAGGGCGTAGTTTGAGGACTCGCTCCATAAGGCGCTGAAATGTAGCCGGGGCCCTGAACAAACCGAACGGACGTGTCACAATTGGCGTAAGCCAAACAGGGTGGAGAAGGCAGTTTTTAGCAGGACATTGGCGTTAAGGGGACCTGCCAGTTACCCTTTGTCAAATCCAGTGTCAAGTAAAAGCGAGCTTTGCCCAACCGATTGAGCAACTCATCAATACGAGGCATTGGGTATGCGTCAAATTTAGACATTGCATTGACTTTCCTATAATCCACACAGTAACGTACTGACCCATCACTCTTAGGGACTAGAACAACCGGGCTGGACCAATCACTGTGGGATTCTTCTATTACTCCCATATCGAGCACTGGGACTCAAGATGGCACCGAGTATGGCTGCTGCGTTGCGAGCTCCGAAACAACATTGCAGTTTTTTGTTTGTTTTGTTTACAATTCTTGTGTTTTTTGTCTTGGATGTTGTCTGCTTTATTGTCTATGACAGACAAACAATTTTGGACATTGGTTCTGCAATTACACACCATAAACCGGACTTCAAATTCCTCAATGCTGACCCGCTGTTTACAAACACGCCAGCGGAGCCCTTTGTCTGGGCTACCCGGCCGCTAAACACAGAAGGAAAAGGGGAAACAGAGCTGACGTTCTCATCAGAGTAAGACGTCGCGCAAATCGACCCCCGCTACCCAGTATTCTACTGGCAAATGTTCAGTCTCTGGACAACAAGCTCTGTGAGCTGAGAGCGCGGATCTCTTTCCAACGAGAGACGAGGGACTGCTGCATTATCTGCCTTACAGAAACTTGGATGTCTGCGGAGATTCCAGACTCAGCCATCGAACCCACGGGATTCTCCGTGCACCGAGCGGACAGAGCGAAAGACCTCTCAGGTAAAAGCAGAGGTGGTGGTGTATGCTTTATGATCAACAAATCCTGGTGTGATCAGAGGAACGTACATTCTATCAATGATCTGGAATTTCTCATGCTTCTGTGTCGACCATTCTGACTACCGAGGGAATTCACAGCGGTCATTATCACTGCTGTGTACATCCCCCCACAAGCTGACACAGACCGGGCATTCAAGGAACTGTACGGGATTATAAGCAAGCAGGAAACCACGCACCCTGAGGCTGCATTCATTGTGACCGGGGACTTTAACAAAGCCAATTTTAAATCAACTGCACCAAAATACCACCAACACATCAGTTTTAACACACGAGGGGACCGGGTTTTGGACCATTGCTACTCTCTGTTCCGGGATGGCTACAAATCCCTCCCCTGCCCACCATTCGGCAAATCGGACCACTCTTCCATTCTGCTTCTGCCCGCTTACAGGCAGAATCTGAAACAGGAAGCACCCACCCTCAGAACAATCCAGTGTTGGTCGGACCAATCAGACTCTATGCTACAAGACTGTTTTGATCATGTGGACTGGGAGATGTTCCGGTCCACCTCTGATGACGACATTGAGGTTTACGCAGATAGCGTAACGTGTTTCATCAGAAAGTGCGTAGAGGATGTTGTTCCGTCCAAAACAATACGGATCTACCCGCACCAGAAACCTTGGATTCATAGCGATTTTCGTGCAGCACTTAATGCGCAGACCTCCGCTTTTAATTCCGGGAACGCGGAGGAGCATAAACAAACCAGTTCTGCCCTCCAAAAAACTATCAGAGCAGCAAAACACCAGTACAGGAACAAGGACAATTTAACACCACCAACTCTAGAAGCATTTGGCAGGAAATTAATATCATCATGGACTTTAAAGGGAATAAAAACTCCGCCGTGAACACCGCTGCCTCTCTCCTGGATGAGCTAAATACTTTTTATGCTCGTTTCGAGGGAAATAACACCGCCCTCACAGAGAGAGCTCCCGTGGCCGAACCTACAGAGGTAAGTTCACTCTCTGTCTCTGTAGCAGATGTAACCCGATCCTTCCGACGGGTGAATATCTGTAAAGCCACGGGTACAGATGGCATTCCGGGCCGCGTCATCAGAGCATGCATGAACCAACTGGCTGGTGTTTTTATGGACATTTTCAACCTTTCCCTCTCTTTGTCTGTAGTCCCCACATGCTTTAAAACATCCACCATTGTGCCTGTACCAAAGCAATCCAAAATCACTTGCTTAAATGACTGGCGTCCTGTTGCTCTAACCCCCATCATCAGCAAATGCTTTGAGAGACTAATCAGAGATTACATCTGCTCTGTGCTGCCTCCATTACTGGACCCATTGCAGTTTGCTTAACGCAACAACCGCTCCACTGATGATGCCATTGCATCTACAATACACACTGCTCTCTCCCACCTGGAAAGAAAGAACACTTATGTGAGAATGCTGTTTGTAGACTACAGCTCAGCATTCAACACCATAGTGCCCTCCAAGCATGATGAGAAACTCCGGGCTCTGGGCTTAAACAGCTCGCTGTGCAGCTGGATCCTGGACTTCCTGTCAAGCAGACGCCAGGTGGTTAGAATGGGCAGTAACATCTCCTCATCACTGACCCTCAACAATGGAGCCCCTGCAGGGCTCTGTTCTTAGCCCACCCCTGTATTCCCTGTACACACATGACTGTGTGGCAACACATAGCTCCAATGCCATCATTAAGTTTGCTGATGATATGACGGTGGTAGGTCTGATCACTGACAATGATGAAACAGCCTACAGAGAGGAGGTGCACACTCTGACACGCTGGGGTCAGGAGCACAACCTCTCCCTCAACGTCAGTAAGACAAAGGAGCTTGTGGTGGACTTCAGGAGAAGAGAAAGAGAACACAGCCCCATCACCATCAATGGATCACCAGTGGAGAGAGTCAGCAGCTTAAAGTTCCTGGGTGTCCACATCACTGGAGGAACTCACATGGTCCGTCCACACTGAGGCCATTGTGAAGAAGGCTCAACAGCGCCTCTTCTTCCTGAGACGGCTGAGGAAGTTTGGAATGAAACCGCCACATCCTCACACGGTTCTACACCAGCACTGTAAAGATCATCCTGACTGGCTGCATCTCCGCCTGGTACGGCAATTGCACTGCCCAAAACCGCAAAGCCCTGCAAAGGGTGGTGCGAACTGCCAGACACATCATCGGAGGTGAGCTTCCCTCCCTCTAGGACATATACACCAGGTGGTGTGTGAAAAAAGCTCGGAGGATCATCAGAGACTCCAGCCACCTGAGCCATGGGCTGCTCTCACTGCTACCATCAGGCAGGCAGCATCGCAACATCAGGACCCGCACCAGCCGACTTCATGACAGTTTCTTCCCCCAAGCAATCAGACTTTTGAACTCTTGATCTCTCAGGATCAATATACATCAGCACTGCACTTTATTAATCTTATTATCTCACACTGGACTGTCATAAATTATATTCTCTTAACAACACACTGGCAACTGACTATCAACCGACAGCCTGAATGTCAATACAGTACAATACAACCTACTGTACATTTTATATATACTATATATACTATTTTTTTATTGTATAATGTGTATTCTATATTGTGTTTATTGTATAATGTACATTGTATGTTATTATTTGTATATTGTGTTGTGTGTAATTATGTGTATATTAGATTTTAAATTGTGTTGTGTACATTTTATGTTTATTGTATATTGGTATATGTCTCATCACTGTCACGACTGCTATGGTGCTCGGAACTGCACCCAAGAATTTCACACACTATTGCACTTGTGTATATGGTTGTGTGACAATAAAAGTGATTTGATTTAATTTGATCTAATTCTTCCCAAACTACTTTTTTCTTGTGCTCGGGCAGTCGGTAGGGAAGGCTACATACCACTACCCCGGGTGTAGTCTCGATGTGGTGCTGAATGAGGTTTGTATGACCAGGCAGAGGGGAGAACACGTCTGCAAATTCCTTTTGCAACCTGGCAACCTCTGTGACTTGCGACAGTGAGAGGCGGTCTCCACAAGTGACCGGGGTGACATGATTGGCTTTTAAGTTCACCTCCGGCCAGATTATAATGAGCCGTCTGGAATAACATTTCCCGACGGCTCCATGGTATTAACAGTTGGGTTGTATCCTCTTTTGACTGAGCGTCCTGCATCACCCGATACAATCGCTCTTTTATAATAGCGAGATACAGATATGAAACTGCGATTCTTGGCTGAAGCTCTTGACCATCAATAACTTTCACGTGGTCAAAGGCATGCCTAAGGGTTTCATCTCTTGACTGTTCCAGAGGGAAGTCCCCTTTGGGAAATCCTCTTAGGATGGGAGGGGCCAAAGCCTCCCCCTCCCTTACGTCATCCTGATGTGGAGCTGACGAAGACCGCCCCGGCATTGCCTCCCCCGCCAAGCATCACACATTTCACATCTAATAATTTTCTCAATAAATTTCTGTCGTGTATATCACATTTCAAGTGCACTCTTTAAAATTCATAATATTTTTATTAGATTAGTTGTATGTATCAATTATATAATGTATTAATGGATGCATTTCCTTTTTTATTTCTTTTACTTTAACTTCTGTTAATAAGTATCTTTACCTGTAAATAATGAACAAATTGTGATTTGGAAGCTCATACTTTTTTGCTAGGTTTGAAAAGGTATCCCTTTTCAGACCTCTATCTGCCCAAAACTTAAATGTATTCTCTAATCTGTTTGACATGAAATCAGGATCTTTAGCAATTTCTTGTAAATTAACTATATCTTTCTTAATTTTAATACTTTTCTTTTTTTCTAACCAAATTCTAAAAGTACTATTAATACAAATATTATCTATTGAATTAATTTGTTGCTTTGTTTGGGTAGGAACAGGGATCTACTAATAGGTTTCCCCATTTGATAAATTTCCATCTTCCTCCATTTCACTTTAGATTCTTCGTTCATCCAAATCAATATATGTTGAATTTGGGCAGCTTTATAAACATTTATTAAATTGGGGAATTCTAGTCCTCCAAGCCTTTTTGACAACTTAAGAATTTTAAGATTAATTCTAGGTTTCCTATTATTCCATATATATTCACAAAGTAGTTTATTCCATTGTCTAAAAACACTTTTTGATATACTAACTGGTAGATTTTGGAAAAGGAAAATAAACTTAGGGAGAATATTCATCATTATAGTCTCTATTCGTTTTGTAATCAATAGTAGCCTATATTTATTTGTAATAGTTTTGAATGATACATAAAGTTTTCAATTCAAATAAATATGGTTTTATATTTTAAATAAATTGAAATAAGCCTGTATGTTCTTGATGTGGACATATATGAATTATCTTTGATAGGCATTGATATACCAGCTGTTTTATATATATTTTTTTTATCACATTAAGAATTTGTTTGCAGCAGTCCTCTTGAGATCTCATATCAGCTGCTGTTTCTTCTTGTTGTGTAAATGTCTTTAATTGCTTCATAATTTTACAGTTATCCCTTGTACTGTGTAAATCATGTGTTTTGAGTCTTCATGATTTCATTCTGAACTCTAGAGCAGTGTAAATGTATTAATTTTTAAAACAAATATTTTTTAAAACAATGTCTTGTTCATAGTTTAAATTAATTTAAATTCTTATTTTCATAATCATCAGCTTTCAGCAGAGAGGTAAATCCCGCTGAGTTTCTTGCGAGAAGTGAATCGCGTTCTCTCACGATTGGTTGTGCATTGCAAACGTTACTCATTCATGTTAATCTTAAAGTCAGGATCGAAGCCTGAGTTGACAGAGAAAGTTGATGAGCTGCATCATGGTATCAATTAAGCCTTATTGGATTGGTTTGAATTTGTCAACCTGAAACCAATCCTGAAACCCTGAGTTCGTTCAGCGACCTTCATGGTACAGGCCTCAGACATATGACGATACATTTAAAGAGATTTAAAAAAAAAAAAGATTCCTGATAAGGTCAGTAATATAAATATGTTTTATGTTGAGCCAGTATAATAGGACACTCACGTTTGTAGGGCAAAATCGATTCTGTACATTATTGATTGTTGGCTCAGTGAATGATTTTGTTTGACCATTGTGTCATCATCTTCCCTGTTCCATGGCTGCCAGTTTTTCAGTCTTAAACCATGCAGTGTGCTTGAAAGTGATACAGGATAAGGGAATAACAGCTCTTAGCCAGCACTCTTGATTGACAGACTTGGAGGAGACACACTGAGCTCATTGAGGCTCAGTAATGACATTCAGCTGGACAAGCCACATGGTGATCGTAGCCCAATGGGGGATTCAGCATCAGCCCATCCATGATTAATCACATTGTCGTGAATGAAAAATGAACAGCTCTGGCTGTAACCTACTTTAAAGTGCATAAAAAAACACTGTTCAACACAAGTGGGAGCAGCCTATTTCCTGCCCTTAAAAACACAACACATAACAACAAATCAGTTGTTCTTTGCATGTGTCCCCTTAGGCCCCTGTGGATAGAAGACAGAGTGAAGTACAGCTAGTACTGTGTAGTGTGAGAAAGCTTCTTCCTTCCAGTGACAGTGAGAGGGCTTTCTGCCAACCTGACAATGCAAGGACTCTCTTCACCTTTGTATGTTCCTTAAGTTCACATTGACCAAGTTCTTGTTGCAGTCCACACTTTGAACAATTTAATTCAGAGTTTTACTGTGGTGTCGTGAGGAGAATTTCAGCACCATCTAACATAATGGCTATGCACACCATGGGTTGTGCACCATTCAAAAATGAACAAAGAATTCCAATTCAATTCCTGAATTTGAATTTAATTTGAATTGAAGTATCAAACAGGATGTCGAATTGCAATTCATTTTTGAATTTAAGGAAGTAAAATAAAAATGGACTGAAATTCAAGAACACATGTAATACATCTTAATTCAGCTAACAAGAGTACCTTTAACTACTGTATGTAGCACCAGTTCCACTTTGTCTAGGTAAAAATGAGGCAGGCAAAGAGTATTTTGCTCAGTATGTGCCAGTTATGGAAACTATTGGCTCTCTATTACAGACTAACACAGTTAGGGAAAATCGCAGGCAAGTACATTCTGGTGTCCATTTTCAATGTGTTCTTCGGGATGTATGGGATGGCAACAGTATAATTGAAAATAGACTGCTTAAAACAGAGGCCTCATCCTTTGGCTTAATCCTTTTTCAGGATGATTTGGAAGTAGCCGGTCCTCTTGGATCTGGTAGGAAAAAGCATAAATTACTATGTGTTTATGCCACTCTTGCAGACATTCCTCCACATCATAGATCAAGCATTGATCAGATGCAACTTGTTTTGCTTTGCAGGGAGCAGGACTTAAAGTTCTTTGGACAAGAGAAAGTGTTCAGCCCTCACATCAAAGATCTCAAAGATATCAAGGTAAGTGGCATAACTCTGCCTGATGGACAGGTGATCCGGGGAATATTATCTGCAATTTGTGGGGATAATCTGGGCTCACATTGTATTGGTGGATTTGTGGAGAATTTCACAAAGAGTTAGAATTTTTGCAGATATTGCAATATAGACAGGGGGACGTTTCAAAAAGATCCTCTGTCCAAAGTAAATAAACGCACAGTACAGTCATATATTGATCACGTTGAAGCTCAGAGAAGTGATGCTACATCAAATTCCATCTGCAGTGTCAAATTTGACTCTGTTTTCAATGGACTCAACTACATACACGTACTGTATGTCAGTCTAGGCTACCGCCTTGACTTGGCCATGATATATTTGAAGGTGTTGCATCATATGATTTAGCCTTATACATTAATCATATTGTCACAGTGGAGAAGCAGTTTAGTTACCAGGAATTAAATAGACAAATAAATCAGTTGTCATACTTGGGTAGTGATGCCAACAACAAACCCAGTGATGTTGCTCCAGGGGCTGACAAACTTGCTGGCCATGCAGTGCAAAACTGGTGTTTACTTAGGATTTTGGCAATTTTGATTGGAGACAAAATTAAAAATCCATCTAAAAATGAGGCATGGGAGCTAGTTTTGCAGCTACGACAAATAGTATGTGCACCAGCTGTTTCCACTGGCCAGATAGCTTACTTGGAAGTTTCAATTGATGAGTATTTGGATTCTCGATGGAAAACCTTCTCCAGTCACCCACTAAAACCAAAGCACCATTACTTGAGTCACTATCCTCACCTGATTTTTCACTTCGGCCCTCTGATCCATTTGTGGACACTAAGATTTGAGAGCAAACACACATATTTTAAACAGTGTGCTCGAAAATCTCATAACTTTAAGAATTTATGTCAAACACTTGCTGAGAAACATCAGCTTCTTCAGACATATCTGTATGCTGGCAACTTCTTCCCACAAGACATTGTAGTGGAGAAAAGAGTTTTATTTCAGAGAATACAATGAAGAGATCACACAGTCAGTTTCAAACTGAACTTTGAACCTGTGAACACTGATATAACCAATGATGTAACAGTCAGAGGTACAACATACAAAAAAAAAAATAAAATAAAAAAATAACAAATTTGTTTATATTGATCAGTGACACAGATGAAGGGCTTGTTGTTGGAAAGATCAAATTAGTTCTCATTCATCAGGGTGTGTCTGTACATTTCGTTACTCATGAATATCAGGCTGTGCGGCTTCCTAACATGGGTGTTTATGGTATTACACCAGCAGAGAGAATGTGCTGTGTAAAACATGAGAATCTGTTGGATTACTACCCATTGCCACAGTACAGTAAGTGTGGCATTCCTGTACTAATTCTTTATCACTCTTTTCTCTTTTTGTAGAACAATGTCTACCTGATTTGAAGAGGTAGAGGGCATAATTCTGCAGGCATTGCCCAATCTATCCTCAGACATTCTGTAACAGATCATTTCTAAACTTCAGAGCTCTGGACTAGAAAGCAAAGAAGACCTTAGTGATATTTTACCAGTTATTCAATTCAGAAAGCTGCTTCAAATTTTTAAATCAGGTAATGATGCAAAATCATTGTAAATTTATGTAAAAAAGTGATGTATTTTTTTATTGGATGTACACTATATTGCCAAAAGTATTCGCTCACCCATCACTTCCATGGTCACAGGTGTATAAAATGAAGCACCTAGGCATGCAGACTGCTTCTACAAACATTTGTGAAAGAATGGGCCGCTCTCAGGAGCTCAGTGAATTCCAGCGTGGTACTGTGATAGGATACCACCTGTGCAACAAGTCCAGTCGTGAAATTTCCTCGCTACTAAATATTCCACAGTCAACTGTCAGTGGTATTATAACAAAGTTGAAGTGATTGGGAATGACAGCAACTCAGACACGAAGTGGTAGGCCACGTAAAATGACAGAGCGGTGTCAGCGTATTCTGAGGCGCATAGTGCGCAGAGGTTGCCAACTTTCTGCAGAGTCAATCGCTACAGACCTCCAAAGTTCGTGTGGCCTTCAGATTAGCTCAAGAACAGTGCGTAGAGAGCTTCATGGAATGGGTTTCCATGGCCGAGCAGCTGCATCCATGCCATACATCACCAAGTGCAATGCAAAGCGTCGGATGCAGTGGTGTAAAGCACACCGCCACTGGACTCTAGAGCAGTGGAGACGCGTTCTCTGGAGTGACGAAGCACACTTCTCCATCTGGCAATCTGATGGACGAGTCTGGGTTTGGCGGTTGCCAGGAGAACGGTACTTGTCTGACTGCATTGTGCCAACTGTGAAGTTTGGTGGAGGGGGGATTATGGTGTGGGGTTGTTTTTCAGGAGCTGGGCTTGGCCCCTTAGTTCCAGTGAAAGGAACTCTGAATGCTTCAGCATACCAAGAGATTTTGGACAATTCCATGCTCCCAAATTTGTGGGAACAGTTTGGGGATGGCCCCTTCCTGTTCCAACATGACTGCGCACCAGTGCACAAAGCAAGGTCCATAAAGACATGGATGAGCGAGTTTGGTGTGGAAGAACTTGACTGGCCTGCACAGAGTCCTGACCTCAACCCGATAGAGCACCTTTGGGATGAATTAGAGCGAAGACTGCGAGCCAGGCCTTCTCGTCCAACATCAGTGTCTGACCTCACAAATGCGCTGCTGGAAGAATGGTCAAAAATTCCCATAAACACACTCCTAAACCTTGTGGAAAGCCTTCCCAGAAGAGTTGAAGCTGTTATAGCTGCAAAGGGTGGGCCGACGTCATATTAAACTCTATGGATTAAGAATGGGATGTCACTTAAGTTCATATGCGTCTAAAGGCAGATGAGTGAATACTTTTGGCAATATAGTGTATTATAGTAAGAAATTTGTTTTACGTAATGCGCTTTAAGTATGCTGTCTACATGATTCTGATAGCATGTTTTATGACAAGTGTGATTTATAGTATGACAAACATGAGCACTTTCATTTAATTTTAGAAACTGAGGTGGTTACTCTGAACTTGGAAGCAGTTTCAAGCCTGTCTACACTTTATAGTCCACCTCAAATGTCAAGCACACCTGAGTGTTCCTCTTCATCCTCTCTCTCAAGTCCAACATATTCTGTCCTGTCTTACAATATGTCCCACACTGAAACAGCCAGGCCAAGTTTGAACTCTACACAAGCTTCCCTTATCTCCAAGACATGGTCAGAGACTTTTCAAATCCCTTGGGACCAAAGTACAGCAATCTCTACAGGAAAAAGACCCAAACCTGCTGAAAGGCGCCAGATGGTGAGAGTTCTGCTTGATGAGATTCGCAAGTTTGAGCTTTGCCCAACACGACCTCAATGTCTTACAATCTGTCAAAAGATTGTTAGGGAGTACCCTGACAGCTTCAGAGACATATTTCCAAATGGTTTGTTAATTGGAGGGGGTTATACATCACTCCTACTACAAGTGAAGACGTGAGTTGAAAATCTGAACCGCGAGAGCAGTTTTTTCTGTCATAGATCAAGGCCAAACTCTGGATGCAAGAGGGGACCAACTGACACTTATGGATGTGTAAGATTTCAGCCACAGCTTCCACCAGAAGAGACAGAGGAGATGATAGAGGCCAAACGACAGCAACTACACGACAGTTATAGCCATGAGGGAATTGGCGGTGTAGAGAGAGTTGAAGTAAAGAATCTCATGGAGACTACATTCTTTCTTCTGCGTCAGCATTTAAATTTCCACTCCAGCACCTTCAGTTGAAGATATTAGGAGACAGTGGCCTTACCTGTACCACCAGAAGTCTATCTGTGCCAAATTTTTACTTCCTCAGTGAAATTGATGTATTGCATGCTTTGGAGATGTCCATGAAAGAATGCGGAAGAGCCATCATTGAGTATTTTAAAAGCAAATCAAATGACAAGAAGGATGTCCTGTGCCAGGCTGACAACGTGGAGATGATTCACCTTATTATCAAGCTTCTAATGGCACATTTTCAGGAAAATGAAAACGGACTGATGTTGCATGCAGATGTGAGTATTTTGTTAATTGTTGTTGTTTCTTTTCACCTCAGATACTGTTAAAAAATGGTGTATTGTGCATTCCTAATTTAATGTTCTTGTGTACTTCTCAGGTTGCTGCGTCTCCAGGTGATGTTGAAAGGACTCTCAATCTACCTGCCAGTCTTTGACTAATTTTACTGGGAAAGTGTCTCGTGATTAGGTTAAGGAGGAGTAGCAACATTGAATAATTAGGAAGGAATAAAAAAACGATATTCCTATGGTTTCTAATGAAATTATGTCTTCTCAAAGACAACAATTTACAATAAGGTTCCATTTGTTAACATTAGTTAGCTACATTACTGAACATTAACCAAGAACGATACTTTCACAGCATTTATTAATCAACATTTCTTTTGAACACATTATGTAAAAATGAATTTATATTTAATTTTTAAATTCTAGGTATGTCCGAGCAGACCATTGCTGCACGATGGATGGTAAGCCTAGAGAGCACTGTTATTTGTGAAGGAGTCCATTCTATATTTTTGCTTGGCATTGCAACAGTGTTTGCCATGGATTACGTCTTCAATCTTCAATACCAGGAGGAGGCTTGCTGCACCTTAGAATTCATTGAAAGGTGTGACCATTGAGAGTTTTCCTTACTTTTTTCATTCTTTCGCTATTCTTTATCTAAATTTATAAATCAGAATTTTGCTGCCATGAATTATTGCATATTTTGGTAAATTTTAATACTTATTTATAATCATTTTAAACTGTCCTTAAACGCTTCATTGGAATAAACCCCTGAAAGAGGTTCGAAGACCAGACGAGGCAAGGTAGTGTCTAAGAAGACGGGCAAGCTCATTAGAAAAAAAGTCTGCAACAGTCAATCCGAAGGTTGCCTCTCTATTAAAAAATCTCATGGATTTTGAGTGGGATTTCATCTATGCAAGTAACGTGCTCCAACACTCACATTTGTGCATTTGCTTCTGGTTAGAGTAGAATAAAGTTATGGTACCAGCTGTCATTTTAAAACATGTAAAAACTCTCTAATACACTTGTCTGCTTATAGAAAAGACTATGTGTTGCACACTTTGCATTAAAAGATCACTTTCTGTAATCTAATACACAGATTACAGGAGTCATAATGTGATGTTTTTAGGGGGTCAACACCTTCACACATCACTTTGAAGTGTGCAACACAAGAGAACTGGATATTTCTTAAATGAAATCACAGGCTGCTGTGGTTTAATAATCAGACTAGGACACATGTACAACACATTTACAAGATCAGTGGAAGATTTAGTGATAACGCAGTACTGGCCCGAATGGGTGAAGCTCTCACACTGTTGGACCATGTTAATAAATGTTTAATTAGGCATATATAGTTCTCACTTTAGATTAGGTCACGCAAAATGCTTAGCTAGCCATTAGTAAGTGCTTTATTACGACCTTTATTAAGCATTAATTGATTGAATAGTAAGTGTTCCTAAAACATTAATAAACCAGAAATGTGTATCTAAATCATTACATATTTAATATATTTATTAACTATGAATTTATGCTTTCTTATTGTTCTCATAAACACTTCTTTACCACTGGTTTGCATCAACTAAAATACATCAGTTAGGTATAATTAACAAGTTGTTTACTAAGGATAAAAAAAATTAAAAAACAAAACAATATCAAACTGCCTAAATTTGAACTTATTAAACAATAATAAATCATTTGCTAAAGTTAACAGAAACAAATAATATACTATTTATATGTAGCTTATTAATGTATTAATAATGTAGGAACAATAATTTAGAAATGATCAACTAACTATGAACTAATGCTTTACAAATACTTTATACCACGTAGTTATTATAAAGTGTTACCAAACTTACATTTTTGAGTGAACCATCCCTTTAAGGCTTTTTCAATTAGTTATGTAAAATTAGTATAATAATACATCACCTGGATAATGATTACTTATGATTTGAGCGCTTAACGCCATACTGTTTTATTCTAAATGTATTAAATGAAAAGCAGAGTATGGAATTAATCAATTACTGTACTGATTGATTTCATTACTTGGCCATTTGGAATCATTAAATGAGTGTGTACACACAGTCAAGTGTGTTTGAATGGTATGCACATATTTACGGCAAGTTTATTTGTGTAAAAAGCAACAAAAAGCATCTTTTTGCACTAAGTGCACATGGCGTTAGATGTGCTAGTGCAAATAGTGGCAGGTACTCTTACACCCCTGTTTAAATACTAACATACAATATAATGGCATCACTGCAGTATTTTTATTGTGTTTACTTGGAATCCCACAGACACCCTACACCAACCCCTAACCCTACCTTATAAATATTAACTATTGTTTTACTACATTAACCATAGTATCACCATGGTATTTTTCTAGTAAAATCATAGTAACCACAAAATTAAACCTGGTTACTATTAACTACTATTAACAACATGTTACTGTAGTAACACCATAGTTAGTACATCAGAACTTTATAGTTTCCACCAAAACACATGGTTACTACAATATTACTTCAATAATTTTACATTTTATCCAGATCAAATCCTTCTCTCAACTCACCGACTTTCACTGTGACCAAATCACTGTGAGGAATCTCTTTTATTTATTACTCTAAGTTTATAGGAAATATTAGGAGTAGAGACATGGGACAATGCATGTTAAGGGGAGGGATTTGAACCCAGATCTCCAGCGTGACAACACATACACATACCGTCGTGACACCAAGAGCTGCTAGAGCAGCACATGGGGGACACAGTGCGTTGTAAAATCCTGTATTTCCACCAGATTATTGGAGCGCAAATAGTCACTTAGTTATTCAATCTCTTAATCCACTAAATGTCTAATCCATTAACCAGTTTAATGTCTCTGCCCCATTGCGAAATATTCAAATATGCCCACCTTCATTTGATCAGCAGTTGACCCCAAATAATCTGTCATGGCTGTCTTGAGTTTGGTCTGAGCAGTGGTGGGCGTTAGTGTAAATAGCCTCTACCAACAAGATGGGCTATTTGCACTTAGTGTAAATAGACACTCCGTTTTTATAAATCCTATTTTAAATATTTTATAAATATTTTGTGAAAGCACCATTTGCAATTCGGGTCCATGGTCCTCACTATATATTTAGCAGGTGAAAGCATCTTGTATCATTGCTCTTGTGATTCACTGAGTGGGAGGGGAAACAGTTTCTGATGTCACTGCTGGAACTGGCTGCTGTATTCCTTTTCTCGGGTCTGGTGAGATTCAGCAGGCAGTTGGTCTGCATTCTATCGCTTTCTGCATGCTTTGGCTTGTCAACAAAACAACAACATGCAAACAGACTGCTCAAAACTCTCTCTTCCACAAAAGAGGTCAGTCTGGCTGAGAGAGTTTCCCGCAGGCTGACCAAGGGTTCTGCTGACATGGCCCAGGTGCTGGGGAAATCAGCTGGACAGCACATGGACATGTTATTCCTCCAGGCAGCTGTTCTTTTGGATAATGTCCCTAGTGAAAAAGTAATATACCAAATTGTATTTAAAATTAATTTATTTCATTATAAGTACACTACAAATACATTAACATATCTATGTACTAATTGAAAATACCATGTAATTGCACTTATTTTATGTTTCCTTCAAATGGACACAAAGAAACTTTGATCACTACAAATGAAGTGGTAAAGTAGTATAGCTTTTACAAATGCAATTAGCGTAAGTATACATTAAGTTCAAATATAGTATACTTTAAGAAAGTACACTGGTTTGGTGCTTGTTACCATCTATAACTTGTTTGAACAGTGTTAAAAGCGATTATTATAAAAATGTTCTTCAAGTATACAAAATGTACTAGTAATATGACTAATATTTTCCTGATAAAAGTATATACTGTATATTTTAAATTACACCATGTCTGTTCTGAGAACATTAAAGAGCGCATATTTCAAACTCTTTATTTGTCTTATAACTTGGATGTCTTATAACAAGAGGTTACTAATGCTGGAAACCTATTAATTTAAAAATGATAATTAAAACATTATTTTGAGTACTTTTTAATTGCACAAAGCTCATTCCTTAAAACAAGAGTGATACTAAATTTACATGTGCAGCAGTCACCGCACCAGAACCAGTTTTGAAGTGGGGGCCCTCAAACAGGCTGGTTGTGACATCATCACAACAACATTAAGAAGTCAGTGTGCAGAGTGTGCTGTACACCCAGTGTATACCAGACCAGCTTCCAAAATCACAGTGATTATAGTTATTTATCTACATAAATATTAGTCAAAAACTGTCCCCTTACACAGTTCAAATGTTGACGCTGTAGGGCTTTACTGGTTGTTTAGATCAGTGTTACTATCAGAAATAATTGGTAATTATTTCTTTAGTTATTAATTAATATTTAAATTAATTAATTGAATCTAACTCATTAAAACCTCATATGGGGCTCCAGTAAATGTAGTGCACTACGTTTAGGAGCGGGTTTGGTTATTAGCAATAATTAATAATTAAAGATAATTATTAATTATTAAAATCAATAGAACATTGATGAGAATCAATGTTAGTTTTTTTTTAATCCTTTAAATCAACAATTATCAAAGATAATCACTAATCATTAACATCGATGAAACATTAATTAAAATTAACACTAGCTTACTGATCATTCAAATTCAACAATCATCAAAGATAATTATCAATTATCAAAAATCAATAGAATATTAATAAGGATTAACATTGATGGGGCACCACCCTGGAATCTGGGACTAATAACCAGATAGTATAACAGTCTCAATATTAGATTGTTTTCTTAGGAAAATCGACATCCGAAGAATATCAATTTTCGGGAAAAAACAGTGAATGAAGGCTTGAATCCGAGCACTGACATCCCGTCAGCATGACACAGGCGTATGTAAAACAATCCAAAACACTTCTCTTTGTAATATAACAAAGTTTATTTATTTATAATATAATTAATACAATGCAGTCAATAAACTTCCGACTTACAACTACAAACTAAACAGTGATATGATTAGATATGGAAATAAAAATAATTCTATAACACATGAGGGTGTGTGTGTGAGAGAGTGTGTGTGTGTGTGTGTGTGTGTGTGTGTGTGTGTGTGTGTGTGTGTGTGTGTGTGTGTATAAGTAGGGACGTGCACAAAATGGCGGACATGACTCTCGTGGAGAGTATGTCACGCGAAACTTCCGGCCAGAGAATATGGCAATGAATGTGGGCGGAGAGAAAATGCCAAAAATGTGTGTGAGAATGTTTGTGAGGGGTCGCGTGTGTGTGTATGTGGTTAGTACGAGAGAGAGAGAGAATTAAGTGATGGCCCCAAAGCCGGTTTCGCGATCGTGGGAGAGAAAGCAGCTGTTAGTTTATCACTCATCGTCTCGTACGGCTCGTAAACCATCCCGCGGTCTTTGATTCTTTAATGGATAAACTCAGTGTACCGGTCTCACCCGCAATGGCGGAAATGCAAAACAGTCCAATGTGGTTGGACTACAATACAGCAAATCAAATTGTGATAATTAATACCCTGAGTGTTAATAATGAGCGGACATGGCAGTCCGTAAACTGTACAAGCAATAACCTTGATACACAAGAATAACACACTATAATATTCTATCTCTGCCCAGACGTAAACCTCTTACTTGAATCGCATGAGGATGCAGAATGTGTGTTCATCCGTCCTTTAACTCAGACTCGGTTCCTCGAGGCTCGGGTGATGACGGGAGGCCGTTTCCTCGCTCTGTCGGCAGGCGATACGGCTGCTGATTCTCGGCGGGCTGGCGGAGAAATCAGCAACGTCGACTTGATTGAAGATGGAAGAGAAATCTTTTCTCTCTTCAATTCTGCAGGCAAACGGATGAAGATGCGGATTGCTCAGCGGTCTCCTTCAGATCCGTTAGAGTGTTCGGTGGAACACAGAGTAATCTCAACTAGTCCAGCGAGATGGAGTTTGTATGGCCACAGTTTCAAGTCAGATGTTACTTCCTTGTGCCACGAGGCTGCACCTGAGAGCAGTGATGAGCTGCGTCTACGCACGGCGAGCAAAGTTGCTGGAAGCAAATCCCAGAAGCATTTCAGAGGTATTTCTACTCCTGATGATGTCATGGTTGAGGTGCGTTCTGTCATGTGCCTCATCCAATAGGAGTTGAGAGTTCGATCCTTTAGTGAGCAAGGCTTCATGGGATTTGTAGTCTGTTTTGGACTCCCTTTGTTTGATTTTGGCACGGTTTTTTTCAGTAAGATTTATGAAAACTTGTTATGTGGGGGCCTGAGTTAGGTTTTACGACTGTGTTAGGCCTGCCTTTGTCTTCTATCTGAATACATGAGGCCCAACAACGCAATCAAACTAAAATGATTTAAATATGCTTACACAGAGAGAGACTATGTGCTTGTCATTATTTTCAGTTCACACAAACCGCTGCTCAATTTTTTTTTTCAACAAAATGAAATGCTGTCTGTTAAAGCATCTGTAATGATACTACTGGAACAGTGAATTGGTTCAACTGCGTGATCTTGTGTATGGGTTCCTCCTCTTTATGTATCTATTGTATCAGTCTCAATCAGACTTTTGTTGTTTGTGTTTGATTTCAACAATATTATGCAATTACAGTGTGCCCTGTGCGTTATTCCATTTTTAAAGCAGCATGTTTCATTTGACATTGTGTGACATAAAGAGGTAAGTTGAAGAGGTAAGCCAGGGGACTTTGTAGATCAGTGATAAGATGGACCAATCAGTCGTCTGCATTTTTTTAACTTTTCTTTGTGCAAAGTGAAAAATGCACATTTACCTATTTTAATAAAATGTCAGGTGTTAAAACTACATAGAATTATAGTCCTTTCCAGGAATATACTGTAAGGTCTGTTGATGTTTCTGCTTGGGGACTTGCTATTGGCTGTTGTGTATTAATAAGGTAGGTCTGTGTAGGTTTGGGGGACTGTTTGGGGTTTTTATTAACTTTTAACATTTAAAAGTAAATGGGTTATACTTACATTTTGAGTTCAGCTTAATGTTAAATATGTCATTTTATGTTATAAAAAGGGATTATTTTTTGTTACTCTGGGTGAGATTAGTGTTGATTTGAGATAGATGTGATCCTGTGTGAATCAGTAAAATAATTCTTCAGTGCTTTCATTGTTAATTAACAGTGGTTTAAGACTCACTATGATTGGATAAGATTTAAACTGTCCTTAGATGCTTCATTGGAATAAACCCCGAAAGAGGTTCGAAGATCAGCAGAGGCAAGGTAGTGTCTAAGACGACGGGCAAGCTCATTAGAAAAAAGTCTGCAACAGTCAATCTGAAGTACATATATCACCAAGTTTCTTCCCTATAATACCCAGTCTATAATACTATGAATTCAAGTGCCAGAAGTACATATATTAATGCCAGTCGAAATTCAGTTGTGGTGTGGGGCAACAATATTATTATCAGTATAACATTAATGTATCTCCAGCACTCTTACAGCAGAATGGAGTTGCAATTGTAATATAACCAAAATACATTAGAAGTTCACATTGAGTCAATTCTGTGCATTTCAGAAAATTAAATACAAGGATAGATATTTAAAGTGTACTTGAAATAGTTCCATTTTAGCACAGCCAAGTATACTTAACACACCTTTAGTTGCACTACAGCACTGCTTTCGGCAAACTAAAGTGTATTAAGTACAAAATTAGCTGTTCCAATTTAGCAGACTTCAAGTATACCAATTTATAGTCTGCCAGCAATACACTTTAGTATACTGAAGCACCCAAGAATAAAGTATGCTTAATTATATTATTTTTTTTCACTAGGGGTAAGACGCTTGTGTACAGAGGCAAAATCCAGACTGGAGAAACTAGCATTTGACACTATAAAATGTATATACTTTTAGTCATGTAGACAACAACTGGTTTTGGGATTTTATAAAAATAGTAAAAGCAATAAAGATACAAATCTCATGTTCTTTCAATTGAGAGCTATTATATATTATGGAAAATCACTAAACACATCAAATGTCCATCCATCCATCCATCTTCTATAGCCGCTTCTCCGATGTAGGGTCACGGGTAGTGCTGGAGCCTTTCCCAGCTGTCTCGGGCCGAAAGCAGGGAAACACCCTGGACAGGTGGCCAGTCCATCACAGAGCAAAACACAGACATACACATTCACACTTTCACTCACACCTACGGGCAATTTAGGGTCTCCAGTTAAATTAATCTGCATGTCTTTTGGACTGTGGGGGAAACCAGAGCACCCAGAGGAAACTCACAAGAACACTGGGAGAAAATGCAAACTCCACAGAGTTGGGTTGGTGCTGGGATGTTTAAATACCCCTTAACATTTTCGTCATTACTTTCGTTAACAAGATTAACACAGAATACGATGGTTTGACAGCATGGCTATGAATATGATATAATACCTATTTATGGTTATAACTTTTAAGAGTATACTGCATTATAACACACGATCAACATCACATTTTATCCACATTTATTTTAAGTTATAATGTATTATAGATCTCATAGTTATAATGCATTATAAGTTTCATATTTTGACATTGTTAATTTAAGATCAAAACCTGCACAATATCTTCCTACAAACTTATGAGTGGTCTTTTACCGCTATAAGTCAAATGGCAAATGCAAATGCAAGAATGTCTTCTTGTAAACATTCAAAAGGCTTTATAATGTGGTCATACTCATTTATAAGTGGTCTTTGTCTGCTTTAAATTAAGTAACAAAAGCTACAGTTGGTCTTCTTTTAAACAGCCAAGTTATTATAAAGTGTTTATAAGACATATTTGCTTTGAAAATGTTTATTGTAATACTTAGAAAATAAAATATTTAATAAAATCGACAAAACCACATAACATTATTTCAGATGTAAAAGAGTTATCAGATTAAACTTGCTTACATTAAAATGAACACTGGCCTCAGAGGAAACACTCAAAAATGAACAAAGTAACAGATCTACTGAAAGCTAGGCACTGGCACTGTAAATTATGGATTTTTACTAATTTGCATTCTGAGAATGTACGAAGTCACAAGAATGTTGCATACATCATAATGCGTTAATAATACCGTTATAATGCATTATAAATAGAGGTTTCATCATGTGTAAAAGTTATAACCACAAATAGGTTAAGTATTATATCATATTATAACTGTTGTTACAATTTTTTATGAGACAGTACAACATATTATAAGGCATTATGCATTCATTATAATGCATTAAGAATACCTTTATAAAGAATTATGAATACAGGCTTCATAAAAATGGTTACCGTTTTCATTTTTTCTTCTTTTTTTTTTTTTTTCATTATTTTTGTGTTTCAAATTTCTGTTAACACAGAGCAATTTCAGGTGAAGAAAAGTCAACCTACTGTTTCCGAATTCACTGTGAGATCAGTTTGATGTATTCAAGATGCAGGGAAAGTATTTTAATACCTTTTAATTGATGGTTGAAAGATTTAATTTCTCTGAACTAGACACATGTGTTTGAAACTAGATTTTTAAAAGATTTCTGATAACACTTCACAATAAGGCTCCAATTGTTAATAATGGTTAATACATTAGGTATCATGAACAAATAATTAACTATATTTTTTAACAATCGCTGTTACTGTTAGTTAAGAAAAATACAACTGTTAGTTCATAACTTTTGATTTTAAAAATGTTTTGCATGTTTAGAATGATTTTGAAAACAACATTAACCAAGATAAATAAATGCTGTAAAAGTATTATTTATTGTTAGTTGATGTTAACTATGTTGTTGAATGTTGTTACCAAATGTTAACTAATGGAACCTTATTAACAGTTAACAGATTTTTATTTTTTGGTAAAGATGTCGCTGCACCAGAGTTTGTGTGAACTGCAACCAGAGTTTTGCGACACCTGCTTTCTGGCACTTTCTCATGTAACAGACGTGAGAGCATACACAACGTAGTCCAGGAGAGCTCCCGGTTTTGTTAATCATTTGAAAATTCTTTGGGATGCATATGGATTGCATGTGTGGAGTTTGACCACATTTTGGTGCACATGCAAGGACTGGTCTTTACAGTATTTCGTTTAACCATATTTAATTTTTGTATTTAATTTCCTTTTTTTTTTTTTTTTTTACATACACAGATCAGCCACAACATTAAAACCACCTGCCTAAAATCGTGTAGGTCTCCCTCTTGCCGCCAAAATAGCTCTGACCCACTGAGGCATGGACTCCACAAGACCTCTGAAGGTGTCCTGTGGTATTTGGCACCAAGACGTTAGCAGCAGATCCTTTAAGTCCAGTAAGTTGCGAGGTGGGGCATCCATGGATCGGACTTGTTTATCCAGCACATCCCATAGATGCTCAATCGGATTGAGATCTGGGGAATTTGGTGGCCAAGTCAACACCTTGAACTCTTTGTCATGTTCCTCAAACCATTCCTGAACAATTTTTGCTGTGTGGCAGGGTGCATTTCTTGCTGAAAGAGGCCACTGCCATCAGGGAATACAGTTGCCATGGAAGGGGGTACGTGGTCAGCAACAATCTTTAGGTAGGTGGTACGTGTCAAAGTAACATCCACATGAATGCCAGGACCCAAGTTTTTCTCAGTAGAACATTGCTCAGAGCATCACACTGCCTCTGCCGGTCTGCCTTCATCCAATAGTGCATCCTGCTGCCATCTCTTCCCCAGGTAAACGACGCACATGGTCTGCGGCTACGCAGCCCCATAAGCTGCGATGTACTATGTGTTCTGACACCTTTCTATCATGGCCAGCATTAAGTTTTTCAGCAATTTGTGCTACAGTAGCTCTTCTGTGGGATGGGACCAGATGGGTTAGCCTTTGCTCACCATGCGCATCAGTGAGCCTTGCGCGCCCATGACCTTGTCGCTGGTTCACCGGTTGTCCTTCCTCAGACAACTTTTGGTAGGTATTAACCACTGCATAATGGGAACACCCTACAAGACCTACCATTTCGGAGATGCTCTGACCCAATCGTCTAGCCATCACAATTTGGCCCTTGTCAAAGTTGCTCAGATCCTTACTCTTGCCCATTTATTCCTGCTTCCAACAAAGTAAATTCAAGAACTGATTGTTCACTTGCTGCCTGATATATCTCATCCCTTGACAGGTGCCATTGTAATGATATAATCAATGTTATTCACTTCACCTGTCAGTGGTTTTAATGTTGTGGCTGATCAGCGTATATTCGGCCCCATCGACCCGTTTTTTCTCTTTTTTCAACAGCCATCAGGATAAAGCCCCCAAAATATATTTTTGTATCCTGTGTTGCTTTACAACCTACTGGCTACAGTAGTAAGTGATCAGAGTTCAAGCCCTGTACCCTTTTAATGGAAAATGCAGTTTAATGTGCAGTGGAAGTCTCCTTCTCCCCACCAAATTTAAATGGAGAGTTTATCATAATATGATGAGACAGCAAAGGGTATAATTAGGATCATTTTATGTTCCCCCTTTATATTTTGGGATTTAAATTATATTTATATTATATTTATATCGTGAAACTAATCCAGGATAAGCACTTGGATACGTTTGGAAAGGTCTTCATATTGGGTGAAGATAACGTAGGTATTATATTAGTATTTGCACAAGGGATGATAATTTCATAACTGTCTCTCTGTTTAAAACAAATATCTTAGTAGTGCAACATAGACCTGGAGAACTAAGCGCTAACAGGGTTCATAACTGTCACTTGTGTGCTGACCGTGACCTCAACCAAGAACATGACAAGTCCATTCACACGTCCTACAGAAGCACCCCAAAACACTCCCAGTCACTCCTAAACCTCCAAGGTCAAAGATAGATATGACGAGTGTTTGGATAAAGGCTAACACTCTTCTGAGGCCTGCTGAAACTGACTTTCAAAATCCAATGAATAAATACGAGAAAACAAAAGATGTAACTACGAATTAATGAAAGAAAAAGATGACAGAATGAATGAAACCAACTTTGTACTCCTTATGCAACAAGGGCTGAGCCCCTACTCTCAAAAGATCCTGTGGGTCCTTACTTAAGCTTTAATATCCTCTATACCCCAGACAAACTTGGTGTAAATTAATGTTAAAAAAAAATTCTATAGGTAATGTTACTATATTTGATCTATTATTGATTTAATAATGCTGTAAAAAGAGATATGCTCAGAGAACTTTGCAGTCCGCAACTTTACAGTTTACAGTTCATATATGAATTTTAAAGACACTGTGAAATTAAAATTAAAGTTTTGTTGCTTTTAGTCTATGTCTATTAGCTTTAAGGTCATCTATATGGTAGCAAAATTCTTAGAATTGACAAAATTCTCTTTCAGAAAATATAAGCATTTTAAATGTATATTCTCTCACTCCCAGAAGAAAATTATGTGTGCGTGGGGAGCAAGAGAAAGAAATGACTCACGGGACTCCCATAAAATATAAATATCTCAAAATAAAATAAAAGTTACTCAAATTTATTTTATGTTTTTAAGGTACAGAATGTTATTTGTGTTATTCATCTACTGTGCAAGAGGTACATTTTCTTTTTTATGATTTACAGGAGCAGGGTTGGTGGATAATTTCAACAAATTCCTCCTCGTGCTCCATGCTGCAAAAAATACCACTCTGAGGCAAAATGTCTGAGTATGAAGGTGGATCTCTAAGTGCTACAGATGTTAACGCTTTATTAAAGAAAGGTACATACAAAACTTTGAAACCAACCAAAGGTAAATCAGATATTTGACAATGTTTTTTCAGTTGTATGCGACAGCAAGGGAAAGCACCTTCCTTTTACCTGCTGTTTCTTTTTCTCTTTACATATTTTTTAAATCTAAATACTGAGTCTGAAGTCAGTAGAAAAACAGTCAGACTCAGTATTTAGATCTCTTCTCAGTTTCTCCAGATGAACACCGGCATGAGAAGCAGCAGGGGTATGTGTGTGTTGCTTTGCCGGGAGCTGCGATGTAAACTAAAGCCTATTGGATATTTTTTTTTAAAAGGCACAAGCCGTTCGAAATGTCCCACCCCAACTTCATGTTTCTATCAGGGGTTGAAACAGAACAACCCAAATGCAGACAGTAATAAGCACAAAAGAGGCTTTACTAAGAAAAAAAAAATTGCAAGGGTCCAGGCAAAAAAGGTCACAAAATAAAACAACCCATGAGAGGGAAAACCAATAATCAAAAAACAGGCATAAAACAAAATACAAGAACCAGGAACAAACCAAACCGACAAGAAACCATGATCAGACAAAAAACCTCAGGGAATGATCCAATACAGGACAAAGAACATGAGGGAAATATAAAGAGAGAGAGAGAATGGCATAATCCAGGGCAAAACCAGTGGAACAGACCAGAATGGAGCTGGTGGGACAGACCAGGGGGGCGCAGGCAGTACCAGCCATGGGGTGGAGGGTGGGTGAAACCATGGATGTGGCTCCAAGTTAGGGGCAGGGTCAGGTGGCTAAGGAGGAGGGTCCAGGAAAAGGGCGGGGTCCGGTGGCCAGAAAGTAGGCTCCAGGAAGGGGGCAGTGTCTGGCGACCAGAGAGTTGGCTCCAGGAAGGGTCGGGGTCCGGCGGCCGGGGAGGAGGCTTCAGGAAGTGGGTGGGGTCTGGCAGCCAGGGGGGCGGCTCCATGAAGGGGTCAGGGTCCATTGGCAGAGGAGGATCAAGGAAGAGGGCAGGGTCTGGTGGGTCAGGAGACGGAATGAGGTCAGGCAGCCTCAGGAAAGGGATGTGGTCAGGTAGCCCAGGAGCAGAGATGAGGTCAGGCAGCTCCAGGACAGGGGAGAGAACATGGAAGGCAGCGGCAATGGGTCAGACTGGATAGTGGCCTGGCAAAGGGTCAGACTGGGTGGCCGCAGGTAAGAGACAAGGATCTGTGGACGCCTCCTGGAAAACAGCGGCAAGGATAGGTACTTTCTGGCAAACAACAGTAAGCAAGGTGGGTGCCTTATGGTGTTCAGCAGCGGACAAGTTGGGCACCTCCTGGTGGTCAGTGGCAGATGAGGCGGGCACTTCATGGCAGTCAACGATGGGCTTGGCGGATGCCTCCAGGCAGTCAATGACAGGCTCAGCAGACGCCTCCAGGTGGTCAGTGGCGGGCTCGGCGGACGCCTCCAGGGATCTGGCAGTGGCCAGTGCAGGTCTGTTTCCCCCTCCTTCTACTCCTCCTGTTTGCTCCAGACGGATGACTCTCTAGGGCAGGCATGTCAGAGTAAACACCGATGGGGCTATGTGTTAACTGGGAGGGAGACCGGGCTGGAAGATGGGATCATCAAAGATGGCATCCCAATACCAGAGTAGGACCTCCATGTTGTCAGTGTTGACAAACTTTATCAACCACCTTCCAGTAAGTCCAGGAGTCCAAGTTCCCAAACATCTCCCAGTCAAATGGCTCATCCAGTCCGGCAAGGAAAAGATGTATAAGACTGGTCTCACCAATACCCAACCTTTGAACTGCATCAAAGAGCGAAAAAATGTGTGCTGGTTCAAAAGGTTGGTTGGATCATTCTGTCAGTGGTTGAAACAGGAGAACACAAACGCAGATGGTAATAAACACCAAAAGGGGTTTTACTAAGAAAAAATTAAAAAAATGCAAGGGTCTAGGCTGAAAAAGGACACAAAACAACCCATGAGAGGGAAAAATATGATGACATGATGGGAGACTACATGTGGGGGCTGATTCGTGAAAGTGATTTACTGTATAATCGTAAACTACTCACTTCTAAATCTTTTGAAGTAATTTTTGTATTACTTTAGAATAAATACATGTTAATTTGGATTCATATGTTGTTTTTTGCTGACTTTTGGGATTTAAATTATATTTATATTATATTTATATTGTGAAACTAATCCAGGATAAGCACTTGGATACATTTGGAAAGGTCTTCATGTTGGGTGAAGATAACGTAGGCATTATATTAGTATTTGCACAAGGGATGATAATTTCATAACTGTCTCTCTGTTTAAAACAAATATCTTACTAGTGCAACATAGACCTGGAGAACTAAGCACTAACAGGGACACAAATTCGCCCGTTTTCTCATTGGAAATAGGTAAATTTCAAAATATCACTGTCCTGGTCACAAAAGCAAAGTTTGTGGGGAATAATAGCCATTTTCTATACTTTTGAGGTATAAGCAATTAGTAAATAACACTTACTACCCAGGAACAAAAATTGTGTTACATAGTGTAATTGTAGCAAAGTTTAAGCAGATCTCACATCTAAGCGACCAACCCTCACATAGTATCACATGACTACCAGTTTTGCCTCTTGACCCACAGATGAATTGGTGAAGATGAATGAGTCTTGTGTACTTTCTGGCCACCTTGCCACTATGTCTGTGATCAAACCCTTATGGTTACAGATCACCTGGCAGTTGATCCTCTGGTAGATGTAGCCTTTGCGGCATATATATATATATATATATATATATATATATATATATATATATATATATATATATATAATGCATGGCCATCCACAGATGGTATAAGGATGGGGATCAAGGTACCATCAATCACTCCAATGACCTGTGGTGTCTGGTGATGTGTTAAAAGTACTGTTGTATGTCTGAGATGTCCTGTCTTGATGCTGGGAATTTAATATGTTCAGCAGCAAGTGGAAGCAACATGTTGGTAACAGCTTCTACAGATCTTGACACCGATGCCTTAATTAGTCTAAGCCCATGACCAAGTACCTGAAGAAAACTGCCTGTTGCATAAAATCTCAGAGTGGGTAGCAGTTACACTTGGGGTGACAAGGCAAAATTCCTCCTGGTGGCAAATATTAGTTTAGGCCCAATGATATTCTGCTGTTGGACTATTTCTCCTCATGGCAGACCATATCTCTCAATGACAGCCATGTCATCCAGTATGTCCAGAGGGTTTTGATGCTGCCTGATGAAGGCATTTATAGTAACCAATCTGCTTCATGGTCATCTCTGTCTTTCTCTTTTTCTTTCTATCACTCTCAGTTGAAGAACATGCTGTAGTGCAGCCATGATTTCCTCTGCAAGTCTACTGAAGTTTGAACTCTATTCTAATTTATTATAGGAACCATGTGATTAAAGGTTATTAGGCTGTGATATTATTCACATATAATACACTGCCTGTCATCTATTCCACTAATTGCATTAGGCCCCATATTGAAGAAAAAAACTGAATGCCTGATTTACTGAGAAATTGTACCAATTATCTCTTCCTTAAATTTATTCTCAGATTGTAATGTTCATAATGACCAAAGTTTGTGCTTATTATAAATATGTATACATAGAACAGTACTGGTAAACCATGTCTACAATAAACATTTTGTCTGCACCTGTATAAATGTATAGGCTAGATGATGTAAATATATTTGTGCTACTCTCACCCTTAATAATATATATATACTTAATTTCAATTAGCCACAAAATGTCCTGGTTACTTGCATAACCTCCGTTCCCTGATGGAGGGAATGAGACATTGTGTCGATGTAGTGACACTAGGGGTCACTCTTGGGAGCCCGAAACACCTTTGATCTTTGAGAAAAGGCCAATGAAAATTGGCGAGTGGTATTTGCATGCCACTCCCCCGAACATACGGGTATAAAAGGAGCTGGTATGCAACCACTCATTCAGGTTTTGTGCTGAGGAGCCGAGACCAGGTCCCGGCCATTTAAGTGAGTAGTCCAGTGTTGTGGCAGGAGGAACACAATGTCTCGTTCCCTCCATCAGGGAATGGAGGTTACGCAAGTAACCAGGACGTTCCCTATCTGTCACTCACTCGACGTTGTGTTGATGTAGTGACACTAGGGGTCCCTATACGAAATGCCACAACTGGCTGAACTGTGTTACGTGAACTGGCGGTGTGTGATGGGCAGACCACTGTGTGCCTCACAGCCAGCGCACCAGGCCGACACATAACCTCCCCCAACGCTGTTATGAGTGTTGAACGGCCCTTCGGGGACAAGTCAACTGCCCAAAAGATAGAGACAGGCTAGCCCAGTCATGGCCTCTTATCCTCTCTCTTTTTTTTTTTCTCTCCCAAAAAAAGACTGAAATTTGTTAACCGACTGGGGCCACCAGGTCTATGTCGGGGGGGTGTCCCTCACAAGGGGAAGACATCGCAGAGACCACACTCCGGAGAGGGGGGGTATTTTGAGTGGAAATACGTCACATGGTCTTGCCGAGCTTTGTCAGAAAAATGTCATGTAGAGAAGTCCCATGGTAGGTCCTACCCTACGGGAGAGGAGTTTCTACAAACATGGTGACTGGGGCAGAGGGGCCTCTGCCCAAGGAAGATGTAGTTTACCAACAGGGAAACGAATTAGTGGAAGATATACGTCTCATGGGGTTACCTATGGGGAACCAACATATGTGGAGCACCTACCCCAGTACAGGGCTTAGTTAGCACATGTACTGAGCCGGCAGAGAGTTTCTCCGCAAAACCGGTTCCACCCGGAGATGGTAGAACCTCGCAAAGGTGTTGGGTGTTTCCCAGCCTGCTGCTCTGCAAATGTCTGTTAGAGAGGTGCCACTGGTCAAAGCCCAGGAGGCCACCACACTCCTGGTAGAATGGGCTCGTAGCCCTGCTGGGGGCGGCACGTCCTGAGCGTGATATGCCATTGTTATGGCATCAATGAGCCAGTGGGCGATCCTCTGCTTGGAGACAGCACTTCCTTTCCGCTGTCCACCAAAGCAGACAAAGAGCTACTCAGAGACTCTAAAGCTCTGCGTGCAATCCAAATAGATGTGTAAAGCACGCACTGGACACAGCAACGTCAGGGCTGGGTCTGCCTCCTCCTGGGGCAGTGCTTGCAGGTTCACCACCTGATCCCTAAATGGGGTCGTGGGAACCTTGGGCACACAGCCTGGTCAGGGTCTCAGGATCATGTGAGAGTAGCCCGGACCGAATTCCAGGCACGTTTCGCTGACAGAGAACACTTTCAGGTCTCCTACCCTCTTGATGGAAGTGAGCGCAGTCAGGAGGGCAGTCTTTAAAGAGAGTGCCTTAAGCTCAGCTGACTGCAGGGGCTCAAAGGGGGCTCCCCGTAGACCCTGAAGAACTACAGAGAGGTCCCATGAGGAAATGAGGTGTGGTCTGAAGGGATTCAACCTCCTGATCAGGGTCATGCTTCCCTGAGGACTTACCGCCCACTGTGTCGTGGTGTACCACTATAGCGGCTACATACACCTTCAAGGTGGAGGGGAAGAGCCGCCCTTCCAACCTCTCCTGCAGGAAGGAAAGCACCGATCTGACTGCGCATCTCTGGGGGTCTTTGTGTCGTGAAGAACACCACTTAGCGAACAGACGCCACTTCAAGGCATTCAGGCGCCTCATAGAGGGGGCCCTAGCCTGAGTGATCATGTCTACCACCGCGGGTGGTAGGCCACTCTAGTCTTCCACGTCCCATCCAGGGGCCAGTCATGGAGATTCCAGAGGTCTGGTTGTGGGTGCCAGATGGGGCTCACTGGGGGAAACGCATATTTACGTAGTCCAGGGGGCCAGCTGTGTGCCAGCGTGTCTATACCGAGAGGTGCCTCGGTCAGGGCGTACCAGAACGGGCAGTGGGAGGATTCTTGGTAAGCGAACAGGTCTACCTGTGCCTGCCCGAATCGACTCCAAATCAGCTGGACCACCTGAGGGTGGAGTCTCCACTCTCCCCTGAGGGTAACCTGTTGTGACAGCGCGTCCGCTGCAGTGTTGTGGTCGCCCGGGATGTGGGTGGCTCGCAGCGACTTGAGGTGCTGCTGACTCCAGAGGAGGAGATGGCGGGCGAGTTGTGACATACAACAGGAGCGTAAACTGCCTTGACATTTAATGTATGCCACCATTGCTGTGTTGTCTGTCCGAACTAACACACGCTTGCCCTGGATCAATGGCCGAAACCTCTGCAGGGCGAGCAGAATTGTCCCAACAACTCGAGGCAGTTGATGTGCCAACGCAGCCGCGGGCCCGTCCAGGAGCCAGCGGCTGTGTGCCCATTGCATACAGCGCCCCGGCCCATTTTGGAGGCATCTGTTGTAACCACGATGCGCCTGGAGACCTGCTCTAGGGGAAAGTCTGCCCGTAGAAATGTGAGGTCGGTCCAAGGGCTGAAGAGGCGGTGACAGACTGACATGATGGCCACGTGATGTGTCCCGTGGTGCCATGCCCATCTCGGTACTCGAGTCTGGAGCCAGTGCTGAAACGGTCTCATATACATCAACCCAAGTGGAGTGGCCACCGATGAGGATGCCATATGCCCCAGGAGCCTCTGAAACAATTTCAGTGGAACCGCTGTCTTCTGTCTGAACACCTTCAAACAGGTCAGCACTGACTGTGCGCACTCGTTCGTGAGGTGCGCCGTCATCGAGACTGAGTCCAACTCCAAGCTGAGAAAAGAGACGCTCTGAACCATTCACACATCAGCACCAAATGCCGGTAAATGTTGTTTGGCCAGTAAACCTCTACACGGCTGTGCCGGAAATGTAGGCTTCTCGTTTGAAAACATGGTGAGGTATAATGTTGTATCTGAACATATGCGGTTGGTAATGTTGGTTATGTTTGCAATTTTTTGGCGATTATTTACATTTATGCAGTTGCTCGAGACTAAACAAAATCGTATGTGACAACTTCAAATAAGACTGATGAACTACAGAGAACAAAATGCTATTGCAAGCATCAAAAGGTGGAGACGCAATCTGCAGCTGAAAAGCACAGTAATGTCGCTACAAATAACTACAAAGAGGTCTGCGGGATGACCGTGGGTACATTAGAGACTACGAGGGAAGGTGTTTTGGGAAAGTCTTTTGAGCAATTTTGATGACGAGATGTGGATGGAACACTTTAGCTTGTCGCGTGACACATTTGAGTACGTACTGCAGCTTTTGAAACCCTCTCTGGAATGAAAGACAACTGGCTGGCGAAAACCGCTGGAACCCTGACCGCTGGAACCCTGACTGAGCTGTGTCCTGTTGTGGTTTGCCACCCCTTGTGAATACAGGACCCTATCCTGTTTGTTTGGTGTTGGTGTATATATAACAGTCTGCATGCTTGTTTGTCAGGTAACATCATATGCCTGCCCCACATCATATCTCCAAGAGGCCATTGATGGCTTTTCTGCCCGTGGTAACAAGATGTGTGCAGGTCCATGTCAGAAATAAATGTTTCTATTAAGGGGCAATATTTGCCCCCTGGAGTTGTTTTTCAGGGGCATTATCTTATCACTTATCAGGGCATGTAAGGGTATATTTTTTCTAACCATATCAAATAAGACAATACTGAAATATGTTATTAATTTATGTCCAATTCTTCAATTTAATCAATTCATGAAAATACATGTTCATTCCGAATTATCAGATAAGCTGTTACCTATTTAATAAACAAATAAGAAACAGAGGAATTAATTGCAGGGTGGCATTTTTTTGCCCCCACATAAAAGTTATTGTCACTTTCAGTGGCTTTTTTGCCCTGAGCTCTTGTTAATTTCTGACCCTGGTGCAGGTGCCATCAGTGGTTACCATATACCAATAATAAGACCTAGTGAGGACCAAGCTGCCTACTACAACTGCTAAGGATTTAATTTCTATTGTTTTGCAGGCTGGTAAGTAAACTAGGAATACCCATGAAGGCATACACATATGCTTAAGCCCTGTGCCCAGCACTACTAATTCTACTGTTCTGTTACTTGAAGAGTTGATGGTGTTACTTTAACTTATGCTTGTTATTAAGTGCTACATGTAAGCAAGCTATTTGTTTACATATGATTATATTTGTTTTACCATACAGACAAGGTAAAGACTCTCAAATGTCACATGTATTAAATTACTTTCCTTGCATCTTAAATACAGGAGTATACACAACTTAATAATTAATTTCAAATAAGTTTTTAAACATATCAAAATCAAGTCATTCACCTGTATATTGTATGTTTGCTTGAATTTAACTGTAAAATTCTTTGCATGGTTGATTGGTTAAAAGGTTGAGATAAAGCTTTCAATTGGTATTTTGTTCCCTTTTCAGCTTCACCAATGTGTATGTGGGTTGTCCTGGTCGCATTATGCAAGAGTGTTTGTTCACTCAAGAGGGACTTTGCACACTTTTTGGGATATTATAAAAAAAAAAAATAAATAAAAAAAAACATGGGCCTGTAGGGCATTTACAAGATTCCTAAAACAGAAGATTTTTTTTTACATGACCATCTTTTCATAATTACATATAAGTGTTAGGTGATGAATGTAGAGGAGATACCAGTGCATCCTATTAAAGATGGTGCCTATCCACCGAAGTAGTGATTAATAAAGTGTTTCACACGTCACCAAAACCTGACTTCTGAGCAGGGCAACATCAACTTCCATTTGAGTTTAGCCGAATGGTCGTTGAAAATGCCTTTGACTGCCTCAAAAGGCGCTGGAAGTGTTTGTTGAAGCACAGTGAACAAAATTTGTGAACTCAGGAAAGAAATGCTTCTGCCTGAAAGGAACATTGACCAATATGAGATTCCAGCTGAGGCTACTGATAGAGAGCACAACAGTGTAACCGATGATGCACAAGCAATTAATGGTGCATTGGTAATTCTAATAAAATGTAATGTATGGTTTTTTTCTCTCAAGTTATGTGTTGTATGTTTTTTTTCATTTGTGATGTTCATACTGTATGCATTTAAGTATTTTTTCCCCTTAGATAACAGAACCTCTGATTTAGGATATCAAACAGTTTATTTTTTCTTTTAAGTTTTACTTGCTGGTCATGGCAAATCGTAAAATGTTTAATTCATATACAATTTTTATTAATTATACAAAAATATGATTAAATCTGATTCAACAAAATAGTAACGTTGTAGAGCCGAGGAGAGCCAATCAGCCTGATGGGGCGCGCGAGGGGTAAAGGCGGCCGGGGACGACAGTTCGAGAGAGAGAGAATTACAGGCAGCTGCGCTGTGTGTGTGTTTATGGTTGTGTGGTTTTGGTTAAGTTGTTCATTAAATTATTATTTAAGTTGTCAAGCCGGTTCTCGCCTCCTCCTTTCCACCGAACCCCCTTACACTGGTGCCGAAACCTGGGAAGGAGGAGGGATGCCCGTCACAGAGTTCTTGACATTGCCATCCACTCAGGGGTGCGCCGCTGCCATCCGATGGGGGACGGAGTAGCCCGACCACCCGGACGCGGGGAACGGCCGCCGTCCGCGAGTCGAGTGGGGACTGGACTACCCGACCGCCTGGAGCGAGGGAGCTGCTGCCGGAGGCAGAGGAGTGTCCTGCCATCCCCCGAGAATGCGGAGGGGTCGAGAGAAGACCACCGTCCGTGGGGGGAGGAGGGAAGCGACTCCCCGACCACCTGGAGTGGTAGGGCCGCTTCCAGGGGCGGAGGAGTGTCCCCATGGGACGCCGGGAATTTGGAGGGGCATTCTGTCCGCTGGGGGTCGGAGGTCTGACTCCGGTCCGCCCGGGGAGGAGCGGCTGCCGTCCCCCTGAGAGGGTGGAGGAGTGATCGAGGACCATGCGACGGCACATCAGAGAACCGGTGAGTTTCTTTTTCTCTCTCTACTCTCTCTCTCTCTGTCGCTCCGTGTTGGCCTTTCCCTCGCCTATTTTGTTGTTGTTGTTTTTCCCCTCCTGTCTCCTCCCAGGTCGAGGAAGGCGGGGATGACCCGCCGGCTGTCGGGGCACAAGGCACGCCCCCCCGGAGAGGAAGGGGGGATGTACGTCATGCCGGGGGGCAACGCCGGGAGGAGTGTAGAGCAGAGGAAGGCGGGGCCGAGCTGGAATGACGCACGCCCGGTCCCCAATCAGCCTGATGGGGTGCGCGAGGGATAAAGGCGGCCGGGGACGACAGTTCGAGAGAGAGAGAATTACAGTTTATGGTTATGTGGTTTTGGTTAAGTTGTTCATTAAATTATTGTTTAAGTTGTCAAGCCGTTTCTCGCCTCCTCCTTTCCACCGAACCCCCTTACACATGTCTAATCTTTTGGAAAAAGAAAAACATTCTGAACATTTCTGTACAGTCTACACTTTGCAGAAATACCAGGAACATTACCAAAAGTAAAAACGGTGAACAGTGTATTACAATGGTCTTGTCCTGCAAATCTCCGGTTGGAATGAGGCCTCTGCACGATGTTGTCCTGGTGGGTGGAATGGTGCCATGTAGCTAGTTCAAATGCTTGGAAAAAAGGACTGTTGGTTGTGATTATGTTGCTGGTAAGGTGGATGCAGAGGAAAAGGTGTTGGCAGGGGTGAGCGGTTCATGAATTCCCTTAAGATTTTCCTTTGGAACTCCATAATTTTCTTTCACATAGAGTAATGTGTCCTCCTCCTGTTCTTTCCTCGCCTGTCTATGCAACGTTTCTTCATACTTTCTTTGCTCCCAGATACAAAGAGCTTTTTTTTTTGCCCTTCTTCCTTGGAGGTTGATTTGTACCTAAAAACCGATGTACCTACAGCCGATCCATTGTATTGAAAACCCACCTTAAATTTTAATTGATTTATAAAAATTGACTACTGTCCAGTAACAACAACTTTGATAACCCTACTAATCAGAGCCAAATGTGATCACACACATGTTGTGATAAAAGTTTATTTGGTAAGGACCTCTCCCTGTTGCTCTTGGTCTTCATCAACACCTGATTGCACCACCTAGTGGTGAAGATAGTAATAGCATGTAAAGATTGCGCATCAGCACTCTACTGCTTTTCCTGCAATGCCAGGATCAGTGTTTGAATTGAGTCAGAGCTCTTGGGGTGTCCCCTTACACAAGGGGTGGGAACGATTTCGTAAATACTCAAATGACCCTTAATGGCAAAAAGGTTCCCCACACCTACCTTACACCAACCACCCCACCCCCACCCCATCCAGCTAATCATAGTCACCTCTTTAAACACAGAATGATAGTATCTTTATCACACTATTATCTCCTTTTCCTTGGGTTTCTCTAGCAAAACAACAGAGCACGACGTGTTTACCTGACCAAAAACATAACATAGTTTACCTGATTTAGCTTTTGTTCTGGAGATGCCCAACACTTGAAACTGTTTCACTGTTGCCCCGTGTTCTTTCTTCTCTATTCTCTGCTGTAACTCACTATGTTGTCTCTTCTCCATAATATGTTCATTAAATACACTACATCTCTGACCGTGTCAATGCAATTTGCACTTGGCAGCTCTAATACATTAATGATATTAATGCAGGGACAGATGATGCTATTGCAGTAGAACACTTTTTGGTAGCCACTATAACATGAGACTATCTACTCCGTTTGAACTGAATAATTACATCAGATGCACGCACGACTCCGCAAGAATCCCAACGGAATCCCTACCAAATATTCACAAAATCATTCGATATATTTGATAAAAATTAGTCATTCTGAAATTATAATGAGTTGTAAGACAAGAGTAAGATGTTAGCCTCAGTAATATACTGTAATTTTTTTAATTTAAAAAGTGGTCACTGTAGCTGAGATGCATAGTGTATAGTAGAGTTATAAATAAGAATTAGCTGTCTTAAGTTAAGGAGTAGTATCTTCTTGTATTTACATATGCCATGTTGAATTGTTTTCTCTGTTGACACTATCATTTATCATTATGGCTTGCGTATTTTGAGGGAGAACTGCTCATCACAGGTGATAACATAATAAATAGACGAAGATATTTCACGACATCGCATTTATGTAATAACTTTACAACAGTTTGATCGTTAGCTAACGTGTAATGTTAGATAAATACCAGCAAAATGTTTTGCATATTAACTGCGTGCATTTTAGTTAACCTCTAGCAATGGTTTAGATAAGATAAAAGATGATTTAATGTTAGTAATTTAGGAGTACCAACAATAATATGTCAAAGAAGAATTATATCTTACCATTATTGTGAGGTGAAAATGAGGATCCAGTCTGCCAGTGTCACTCAGTCACCATTTGTAAGTTCCTTCAGAAAACAGCGTGTGGCACACTTGGGCATGTTAAGAGTTTTCCTAAAATCTGGTTTTGATTATTTTTGAAAACTGTGACAGATAAGGCAAGGCAAGGCAAGTTTATTTATTAGCACATTTCATACACAATGGCAATTCAAAGTGCTTTACATATAAATGATAAAGAAAATACAAGATAAACCAATTAAAAACAAGAAATGAGAATAAAAAGTAATAAAATTAATTTAAAAAATAAGTAACATTTATTCAAATGAATAAAAACAAAAAAGAATACAGAAATAAAAAAGGCAGTTCTAGCATCAAGTGCAGCACAGTGCTCAGTCAGTAAATGCACAGTTAAACAGATGTACCTTCAGTCTGGATTTGAATGTGGCTACTGTTGGAGTACGTCTATCCTCTTCTGGAAGCTGGAACGCTGTCTCATCTTATTCAAATCAAATCAAATCACTTTTATTGTCACACAACCATATACACAAGTGCAATAGTGTGTGAAATTCTTGGGTGCAGTTCCGAGCAACATAGTAGTCGTGACAGTGATGAGACATTATTTTGAGTGAACCCTGTATGTCTGACTTGATCCTAATGATCTGAGATGTCTGTTAGGTTTATACTCAACAAGCATATCTGCAATGTATTTAGGTCCTAGGCTATTGAGCGAGTTATAAATAAGTAATGGTACTTTAAAATAAATTCTCAATATAACTGGAAGCCAGTGTAAAGACTTGAGTACTGGAGTAATAAGATCAGACTTTTTGGTTCGTGTGAGAATCCTGGCAGCGGCATTCTGAATGAGCTGCAGGTGTCTAATGGTCTTTTTTGGGAAGGCCAGTGAGACGTCCATTGCAGTAGTCCACCCTACTGTTGATTAATGCATGAACAAGTTTCTCTAAGTCTTGACTGGATACAAAACATCTAATTCTGGCTATATTTTTTAGATGATAGTAGGCTGATTTAGTTATTGCTTTGATGTGACTACTGAAACTAAGGTCGGACTCCAAAATGACACCAAAATTCCTTACTTGATTTTTTTGTCTAAAGACCTTTGGAGTCAAGGTATGTGTTCACCTTGGGAATTTCGCCTTTGTTGCCAAATACAATGACCTCTGTCTTGTTGTTGTTTAACTGAAGGAAGTTTTGGCACATCCAACTGTGGGGCTGTAGTCATTTGGCAAGAGGGCTTGATAGATCTGGGTGTTGTCTGCAAAGCTATGGTATGCAGTTTGGTTCTTTTTCATAATTTGGCCTAGTGGGAGCATATACAGGTCGAACAGGAGCGGTGCAAGAACTGAGCCTTGTGGGACTCCATACGTCATGGATGGCCACTCAGATTCATAGTTGCCTATGTTCACATAGTAACCACTCCCTTCTAGATAAGACCCGAACCAGCTGAGGACCGTCCCAGAGAGCCCTACCCAGTTTTCCAATCTGTCTAGGAGAATATTATGGTCAACAATGACAAAAGCAGCACCGAGATCTAATAATACCAGCACTGATATTTTGCCTAAATCAGTATTTAGCCAAATATCATTAAGGATCTTTATAAGTGCCGTCTCTGTGCTATGACTGGATATTTTCCAAGTAGCCATTCAAGATTAAGAATTTGTTCAGCTGATTGAAAACAACCTATTCAATGATTTTGCCTATGAAAGGAAGATTTAAATTGGTCTGTAATTGTTCAAAATTGAGTTATCTAGATTGCGCTTTTTAAGAAGGGGCTTGACAACTGCAGGATTTTGGAAACATGTCTGAAAGGAGTGACACATTTACTGTACCATTTCTAACAGATCTTTTTCCAGAAAGTTAAACACATTTTTGAAAAATGATGTGGGGAGTGTGTCAAGACAGCAGATTGACATTTTAGGATGCTGTACTGTTTCTTCCAGGGTTTTGCCATCAGTTGCCTCAAAATCAGACATAGTGACTAATTTCTGAAGTTTTTGTGGTGGGTGCTGTCTGACCTCAGTGCAAATGAGGACGAGCTGATCACCATTCTAATATCATTGATCTTCTTCATGAAAAAAGATGCAAACTTGTTGCATTTGCCTTGGGGGGTGTTGTTAGTCTCTCTACAGTAGCAAAAAGAGTGAGGGTGTTGTTTATATTGCTGTTAATAATGTTTGAGAAGGTTTGCCTAGCTGTGCCTAGTTCCAAATTGAAAGCATGAAGGCTGTCTTTATAGATATTATAATGGACTTCAAGTTGTGTTTTCCAATAGACAGATCTAACTTCAGCACCAGGAGAAATCAATATTTCAAAAGAAATACAGAAATGGTCAGATAGCGCGACATCTTTAATAATAGTGGATGAAATGTTCAGACCCTTACTAATGAGCAGATCAAGAGCATGTCCACGATTGTGTGTGGCTCCATCTACATGCTGAGTCAGATCAAAAGTGTTTAAAACAGTTATGAGTTCTTTGGCAGTGTTGTGTTCAGGATTATCTATATGAATGTTGAATTCCCCAGCAATAACAAAACAGTCAAATTCAGAGGAAGTTGTTGATAACAGTTCTGTAAAATCATCAACAAAGCCAGGAGAGTATTTTGGAGGCCTATAAATAATTATAAATAGAATGTGTGGAGCACCTTTAAGTACAATACTTAGATATTCAAAGCTCAAGTAATCACCAAGTGACACTTGCTTGCATTGAAAGACATTTTTAAATATCGCAGATAATCCTCCACCTCTCCTAACAGCTCTACATACACTCATAAAAGTAAAGTTTGGAAGGGCTGATTCATTCATGACTGTTGCACTGCAGCTGTTATCGAACCAAGTCTCATTTAGAAACATAAAGTCCAGGTTGTTTGTGGTGATGAGGTCATTGATTAAAAACAACTTGTTCTTTAGTGAGCGTATGTTTAAAAGTGCTAACTTGACAGTATCTGTTTTTGGCCCCACAGCAATGTCGGATTGATGTCTAATAGGCAACAGATTAGATCGGTTTGCCATACGTCTTGAGAAGGCCTTAGTCTTCCTATAACCTAACATAACAGATATAGAAAAAGCTACTGGCACAGTGGGTTCCCACTTGTTCTGTAAACATTTGTAAGTGTTGCTGCTACCATAGCGGGGACCCGACACATATCACTGAGAGCTGTTATCAGTTGTTTGTTGTTTACAATGTGTGCCCTGGCATTGTAGCAGTGGCCGGAGAGCTCTCTCAGAGGGAGGGGGAGCTGGGCCTGCAGGCTTTGGTTGGTATCTGGGGGCTTGCAGCAATGGAGTAGGAGAGCTTTCTTCCAGATAATGGACAATGTCACCACATACTTCTGAAAAAAATCTATAGTTTCATGTTTCTAGTATTCTAGTTTAGATAAAATACCACCAGGTTTCATTATTTTTGCCTTTAGGTGGTCCCTTAACTCTTAAATAAACTAAACTGAATATTTTGGAACTGAACTGAATATTTATTATTGAATTTTATATGATGAAAGTTTGTGCAAAACGTTTTCAATTAAAATATTCACAGCTTGAATATACGGCCATATGAATGCAGCATGGGGTGGTTGATGTTGCGGGGCGGTACCACAATAATTTTAGGAATAAAGGTGGAAAATGACAAACATGTTGAAAAAACAAACCTTTATTTCATGTTGTGTCAAATTCCAATGCAGCCCCCTCAGAACCCTAGTTCCTGCGGCCTTGGTCGTTTCAACTGAGGCATAAAATTCTCGCAATGTGTCCTTATGGATCATAGCAGAGTAGGCACATTAATATAGAATGGTAGTTAAAACTGACTGGAACTACCTGTGGATTAAACGGTTTTAATGCACGCATTCCATACAATCAGAATAGAGTATTCAAACAGACCAAGGTATAAAAATAAAGAAAAAATTAAATGTTCTCAACACTGTTTGGGTGTGAGATGCTAAAATATAGAACAAACTCCATTCCGTATAGATTTAATACAGAATGCAATTCTGTTACCTTAAATACGAGACAATTCTGTATGATCCAATCAATAATTTTATTCCCTTTTCTCCTAATTTGGAATGCCCAATTCCCACTACTTAGTAGGTCCTTGTAGTGTGGCGGAATGATCCGCCCCTCTGGCTCGTCATCATCGTCCTGCCTCTTAGGGCTGCCCTTCATCCAGGCTCACGATGGGAGTTGGGCGGGAGAGCGAGAAGAGGTGCATAATTAATAAGCCTTGTTTGGTCAGAGGTGAATGAAGCACACCTGATGGGGATAATGCTTCATCACCGCTTTCTTTAAAACGCAGTGCGCACCTCTTCTTGGGGAGCCGGCTTCAAATCTCCATGTGTGCATACACTGGCATCCTCGCATGCCCAGGACCAGAGCTGGGAGGGATCGGATGAGTGGACGCGCTGCCGGACCCGTTCTTCGGACCCGTTCTTCGGACCCCCAGATGCCGTAATGAGTCGCCGGGGGTGAACAGCTCACATTGCCGCCGACGGGCTAGATGCTGGGCCGCCTTCCCCTCATGCTTTCCACAGGCCTGGGAAGACAGGCCACCAGTGACGCCGCCGCCCCATGTGCCGTGGACTTTGGAGGGGAGCGTGAGCGGCCGACTGACCCAGCGCGTGCCTGGGCTTTCCTATGAACGCTACCCCGCCCCTTTCACGGAGCCCCATTCACCGCGAGAATGCCAGATTCCCCCTTTATTATGGTGGTGTAGTGGGCTAAAGCACATAACTGGTAATCAGAAAGTTGCTGGTTCAATTCCCACAGCCATCACCATTGTATCCTTGAGCAAGGCACTTAACTCCAGGTTGCTCCAGGGGGATTGTCCCTGTAATAAGTGTACTGTAAGTCACTTTGGATAAAAGCGTCTGCCAAATGCATAAACGTAAATGTAAATGTAACATTAACTCTTGCTCATCCTGCCATAGTTGTGGCGTGGTTACTTTCCTCAATCTGGGTGGCGGAGGACAAGTCTCAGTTGCCTCCACTTCTGAGACATTCAATCCACGCATCTTATCACGTGGCTTGCTGTGCATGACACCGCAGAGACTCACAGCATGTGGAGACTCATGCTACACTCCACAATCCACGCACAACATACCATGTGCCCCACTGAGAGCAAGAACCCCTAATTGCGACCACAAGGTTACCCCATGTGACTCTACCCTCCCTAGGAACCGGGCCAATTTGGTTGCTTAGGAGACCTGGCTGGATTCACTCAGCATGCCCTGGATTTGAACTCGTGACTCCAGGGGTGGTAGTCAGCATCAATACTCGCTGAGCTACCTAGGCCCCCTTTTGATCCAATCAGTTTTTAATTATAATGTTATGGGCCCATCTATAAAATAAATCAGCATGAATTTGTATTAGATAATATATTATTTGCATTACAATATACACTATTTAACTAAGCCTAGAATAAAACATGACGATACAAACAAAACAGAACAATTCATTGCGGGGCCTTATTTTTGCCCCAACATTTTGAATTGGGGGCATTTTTGTCAATTTCGGTGGCATTTTTGCTCCAAGTCCCTGTAAATTTCAGACCCTGCTATCAAACAATGTAAAGCTGAGCTTAGCTGAGCTTTTGAGTATAGATATGTTTTTGACCGCTTAACTCATTTTAAATACCTCTAGAATATTTCTTTGGTCTTATAGTCTGTGATGACATTGAAAATGTAGAACAAGAACCTCTGGGCTCAAGGTCTTTCTCCAGTCAGCAAACAAAGGCACACAAATGATCAATCACTGTGAGTTAACGTAATCTCCCCTGCTGGAAGCGCAGAGCAGAAATAGACAGGAGAGTGCAGTGTGATTTACTCACTGCTGCCTGTGGCCACATACCTACAGTCACCCTGAATTACTCTGTGGTTCAGTCAATGCACACGCAGCCTTTATCTGTGTTCTGATTATTTCTTTCCTTTACTCATTTATTCTTTGGGCTGGTTTCCTCCATGTTCTGCATATCAAATGCCATTGTACTTTCTGTGGAGTTAGTGGACAGATGTGGAATCTTGGAGCACATTAAACATGCTCAGAGTTTCACAGCAAGAGATCTCTTAGGGATTTCTGAACCACAAATATATAAATATATAAAAATCGACTAATCTGTGGCTTTTCTTAATAACTAGTTTTCCTGTTCTTGCCATGCTCCAATAAAAAAATCATTCATAATGTGAATGAAAACAATGTGTTTTATTGCTTAATGAATACTACTCCTTCTACAACTACAAATAATAATATGTATAGGATAATTACAGCTAGTCTATTGTAAATCATGCATTTCACAATGTACCTCACATGGTTAAAAATGCAAATTTACTGCAGTTCAGTTGCCAGTAAAGGATTATAGTTTTATTGTAAACATACAGTACTGGATAACAAAATAATTACTGTAAAGATACAGTACAATATAATTTTGTATTTCTACATTGAAATTTGTCAGTTGGCCATATCTGTCAATGTTTTTGTAATTCTGTAAATGCAATTGTTTGGTTACTATGAAAAAAAAAAGTTCCAACAAGAATGAGCTCAAGGAGGGGTTTTGACGAAAGCAGCACGTTCACAACCAATACGTTTTTTATGCATCAAGACCATATAACCATTGAAAGAATTGTTAATATATGTCAATGCAATTACTCATTAGTACTTGCCATCAATCTGATTTACTCAACTCTTTCTGTTATGGATCATATTTGAAACCATTTTTCAGTTGATTTTATGTTGTTTTTCTTTTTTTGCATGTAATTTTTTTCTGTTGTGAAAGAGCAAAACTAAGCCAAACTTCAACAATTAAAGAGAAAGATCATTATCAGGTGTGACAATTCAAAGGAATTAACAGAATTCTGAGAATGCTATTTCTTAAAATGGCTTCAGCGTAAATGGTACAAACGGCTTCAGTGTAAATGGGTTTCTGGTGGTTAATAAGGAACCATTGAAACCACTAAAAATTAGGTCATCTCAGTATGTGAGATATGGAGAACACATGAACCGGACATAATGGAGAACTGGAAATGCAGCTGGTGAGCTGAAATATGTGGTCCTTTACTTCAGCTCAACATCTGCCTGATTATTGCTGACAAACTGCAGAATCATTACGCATCTATCAAATATGAATGCGTTTGCGTGGAAATCAAGATCACTACTGCGCAAATTTGGACGAAAACCTAGCTCCTCACAACTGTTTTTCCACTATGTTGCGATGTATTACTTAATCCATTGACATGACACAAGAATGGTTGACAAAAAGTTCATACTGATTTGTTGAATCAAGTGCTAGAGTGGCGCACATGCTCTTTGTTAATTTTTCTTCACATCCTGACACATCTACAACACAGGTGGGCCTATGGGACAGGCAAGGCAGGCAATTGCCTGGGGCCCCAAGCTGGGAAAGGGCCCCCTGCGGGCAGCAATTACAGTAGTTCACAGCAACAACACTTGAAACCAATGATTGGCAATGCTTAGTAGACTAGAATGACATTTTTGAAAACCCCCTAGGGTGCCCCCATCCCTTTAGCTATGATCAAATTCAAGTAAGAGCGGGATGCAGGCATCATGAAGAGGATGTCCGACATAGGGAAGAATGGGGCACAAACTAACACTTTTTGGTTTTCTTAAAGGTGGAGTAAGTGATTCCTGAGAAAGACTGTTCAGTGCTCCTTCAGAAGCCCCACCCCCCAAATTCATGCACGCTGGAATAGTGTTGTGTGGATCAGTCCAATCCACTTTGTTTATTTTCCCATTTACAGAACCAGGGCTGTGTACAAACACCAGATTTTTTTCAGTGCACACACAGAATGGAGAGCTAGTGGACCGTGAAGAGAAAAACAGAGATGAAAATTAACTTTTGTGTGAATTTTTACTTTTGCTATTTAAAAATGAACTTTTGTCGATATCTTCAAAGTTTTTTTGAATTTTGCTGCAATTTTTCTCTCCGCACAATGTTGATATGGCAACAAGTAAACAAACAAAGTTTTGTCTTACCAGCATGTGTGGAAATGTTTAAACCACGTGTGTTACCACTAGCCCCGCGTTAGTTTGTGCCCCACTCTCCCCTACTAATCTGGGAGTCAGAAGAGGAAAAAAGAAAGAGGAGAAGAACCATGACTGTGCTGACTGTTACAGAATCTGTAATATTTACTGAATTATCCCTTCTCATGAAATGATTGCCAAACTTATGTTGTGTACTAGAATAATAATTTTGAGTCTGCTAAACACACACACACACACACACACACACACAGATACCTCTTTCCACCATGCTGCTGCTCGTGCCGGATCCGGTGTGCAGCCGGGGAAACTGAGAAGCATTCTCAATACAGAGTCCAACCAGTTTTCCACTGACTTGGGAACGATGATTTAACTGATCACATTACTACATAACTAGCCCACTAACAAAGCTAGTGCATTGTGGTCTTTGTTCATATCAATTTATAGTATTCAGTATATACTGTATCAATGTTTTGCATCACAATTCACTAAACAAAGAATAAAGAACATTTACTAGTGCTGTAAATCCCAAGAAACCTCAAAAAACTTCTACATTAAAAACACACCTTGCATCCAACTCCTGAGTGCATGTTCCATTCAGAAGTGACGACTCCTATAATCTATTCCCTTCAAAGACAATTACCCTCCACTCTGTGAGCTTCATAGGACTGAAAGGTGATAAAAGTTATTTACAACTCACTCATGGAAATTCTGTTTGGAATGGCCCTTCAGGATCATGCTCCCTTCGAAGGTATCATCAGCGCAGGTTAGAACACAGTAACGTGCTGAACAGATGGAGTGTGAGTGTGTGTGTGAGTGTGTGTGTATGTGTGGTGGTGGTGGGGGGGGGGTACATTTTTGTTCTAGAAAGCATTTGATTGGACAAAATTAATGCACATTTTAATGCAAATTAATATTAATGCAAATTAAAGTTGTGTCATACAATTTTCGGTCTGTTTAGATGAAAGAGAGGGACTGCACATTTTAAATGTTTTTATTTTCTGAAAACCAATTTTGTCAGCGTTTAGAAGTACACTAACATACACATTATATTACATTAAAGCTCATAGATATAGACTAAAAGCAGCAAAACTTTCATTTTTATTCCATGGGATCTTTAAAAACAGACTGTAACATCAGCCATTAGCATTTGAGTGCAGGCTTTGAAGGAGCATATCATTGGTTTCACCCACTGAACGAATAGGCAACACCCATTCATTGAACTAGTTGGTCATTTTAATCTGAATGATCTGAATGTACAGGTACACTCTTTTGAAAATGAAATGAATTAATCAGGCATCTCGTTCATGAACGAGGATCTGAATGAGAGGAGGCAAGTTGTACATTCAGCAATCTCGTTCGACAAGAAAAGGGGCCTGATGAATTATGAATAAAAGAGAGTGATGACCACACATTACCATGGGATATGGATGTTATTGAAACTCATAATTATCATGATAATTTTTTTTTTTTTTTTTTTTGTAAACATTGATAAAAAGTCATGCTCAGCAGTTCACAAAATTATAGCTATGCTTTGCTGTTTGCGGGAAAATGATTGTGATGCTTAAACACTCTGCTGAATCTCTTTGTAGAATTGTTGACATGAAAATTTTAATAAATTACAATTAGGCTTGTTCCTGTGCTTTTGATTCAATTAAATTACTCATTCAAAAGTACGAGCTCATTTGCAAAACACAAAACGGTCATTTGTCACCATCTACTGGCGCAAAGGTGTAATTTGCAGTAGTGGTCAATGAACAAATCAATGAACGAATCTGAATGAATCTTCAGAAAGTCACTGGGATGAATAAAAATCTCCACCACTAGTTGTTTCATTATTTTTTGCATGCTGGATGTTGATATCTGTGTGTTTAAGTACAAACAAAATCACTCGCAAGATGTTTTTACTTCCTTATATCGGCTCACTGTCACAACAGTATTGCATTTTAGTAGTACCTATGCTACGAGTATTAGCAACACATTTTTTTCATAACTTCATACTGCCACATTAAATGTGGATTGCTAAATGATCTAACTTAAGAGTCTGATTATAACCAGTATGCAGATGAAACTGGCTACTTTTTTTTTTTTTTACCATTCACCACGTTCTATACTCTTCATGCTTTAACAAGGTGCAATAAAAAAAGTTTCTTTCAATGGTGTAAAAAAACACCATTGCACAAGCCAGAAGAGAAATATTTATCAGTTGTATTGACTTTAAACACTCAAGTGACTTTGGAAAATGAGTGAAGGCAACTAAAGAAATTGACATCTTTTTAAGATGGAAGTTAAGGGGGAAATTATTGGCACATAATGAGATTGCCCCACCTCAAAAACTCCTTTTGCTGGACAAAATGGTACTTATATAAATCAATGTCTTAACTAGGGTTTTTTGAGTAACTATGGTATCCTATGCAAAGAGTAAAATTATTTTATTAATAGTAAAAATGTACAAAAGTACTGTATGTTAAACAAATTGCTGAAGTCAACTAAAAAGTGTTAGGAAGGACATTTGTTTACAGTGAGCTATAAAACAAATTAGAGAGTTTTGTGGCTTTTAGTCCATGTGTGTTTGCTTTGAGGTCATCTAGTGTACTCCTAAATGTTGACAAAATTGCCTTTCAGCAGACATTGCACATTTAAAATGTACAGTCTTTGTCTTTCTGGAAAACAGACCAAAAATATTGATGAATCATGCTGCACTACATGTCCCTCCACTGAAACCAACCAGCAAATAACTAATCATGGTTCATGGTTACAATATAAACTACTGCCTATTGGCTATTTTTTTTAAAAGTGATGAATCCTTTGATATGTCCTGCCCAAACTTCCAGAAAACTGCACTTGTCAAGCCATTTCATGTGATAGGAGAAAGTATTTTAACATCGAAAAAAATTACACACTTCAGTTTTAATCGTAAACATTTTAATTATGAATGAAAATTAAATGTTGTTATTAAGTGTTGAAAGTCTGTAGTATGGTAGTATGTCCTTTCCTACGAGTATTCAATGGGCAACGTAGAAAATGTTGACTCAGGCCCCTCAGCTGTGTTTCTTTTTAAATTGTAAAATAGAGAACTATTAAAGGTGCCACTCTATGGAACTTATAGACCAAATGGGTCATTAACCGGTCTGTGCCAAAGTACAAAAAGCCTACTGAAAGCAAATAACAACTTGGGAGCTTCTATAGCAAAGTAGAAAGTACAAATCATTTTAATGAGGAACAAACTCATCACATCATTACTGCCTAAGTTATAGAGCCCAACAGTGCTTGCCCACTTTTTTAGCCATCTTGGTTCTGGAAGTTTTTTTTTCCCATTAATTTTTTCCATAGAACTCTTTTAAGAAGAATTTATAAAAAGCCTGAGTCATGAACCAAACCAACCAAATCTGAGGTGAATCAAAACATTATAAACTTTGATTTGAAGTAAACAATTATTTGAAAATCAGACAAAAAGACAAAGATACAAGACATTTACATCTTTCATGAGAGCATGAACTACAATCCCATGAAGCATTGCGAAAGATGTAAACAAATAAAAAAATGATAGAAAACTATAAAACTATTGTTTAAAAGTTATTGGTTATAAGCACAGAATCAGTGTGTTTTGATTTTATTGCTAAATATTCAGATATTTGCAAAGATAGAAGTAGTTTAAGATTGTAGGAAGACTGACCCATTAGCGTCATTCAAGGTGCATCATGCAAATATGTTTTCTCAGCTTTCTGTTCTTGGTTGACAGAAGTGAAACCTGATGTGGTCGTCTGCTGTTGTAGACCATCCACCTCAAGGATCGACGTGTTGTGCATTCTGAGATGCTGATTTGCCTACTACAACTGCACAGAGGGGTTGTCTGAGTTACCGTAGCCTTTCTGTCAGCTCGAACCAGTCTGGCCATTCTCCGTTGACTTCTCTCATCAACAAGGCATTGCCGTCTGCAGAACTGCCGCTCACTGGATGTTTTTTTTTGGGTTTTTTTTGGCACCATTATGTGTAAACTCTAGAGACTGTTGTGTGTAAAAATCCCAGGAGATCAGCAGTTACAGAAATACTCAAACCAGCCCTTCTTGCACCAAAAATCATGCCACGGTCAAAATCACTGCCCTTACAAAAAAGAATTGCGGTTTTTTAACTGTAGTACAAGTGTGGTAAATTGGACGCAGTATTACTGCAGTACTAAAAACTGCAGGAATACTGCAACCACATTACCACACTTGTACTGCAGTACTAGAAACTGCAGGAATACTACATCCAAATTACCACACTTGTACAGTAGTGCCAAAAACTGCAGGAAAACTGCATCCAAATTACCACACTTGTCCTGCAGAACTGGAAACCGCAGGAATACTGTCCAAATTATCACACTTTTACTACAGTACTGGAAACTGCTGGAATACTGCATCCATATTACCACATTTGTACTGCAGTACCGAAAACTGCAGGAATACTGCGTCCAAATTACCACACTTATACTGCAGTACTGAAAACTGCAGGAATACTGCATACAAATTACCACACTTGTACTGCAGTACTGGAAACTGCAGGAATACTGCGTCCAAATTATCATGCTTTACTGCAATACTGGAAACTGCTGGAATACAGCGGACAAATTACCACACTTGTACTGCAGTACTGAAAACTGCAGGAATACTGCATATAGAATATCACACTTTTTAAAAAGAGTGGAATTTGTTAACTGACTGGGAGCCATAAGTGTCTGTGTCGGGGGGTGTCCCTCCCAAGGGGAAGACACAGCAGAGACCACACCCTGCCCAAAAAGGGGGGGGGGTATTTTGAGTGGAATACATCACATGGACTTACAGTCTTGTCAGAGGTATGTCATGTGGAGAGGTCCCATGGTAGATCCTACCCAAAGGGGGAGGAGTTTCTACAGAGCATGGCGACCGGGGGCAGAGGGGCCTCTGCCCAAGGAAGATGCAGTTTGCCACCAGGGAAACAATTTTGCAGAAGATATCACATGGGGTCGCCTTCAGGGAACCAGCACATGTGGAGCACCTACCTCAGTACAGGGGCTCATTAGCGCATGTACTGGGCCGGTCAGCGAGTTTCTCCGCAAACTTAACTGCCAGAGGGCTAAGGAGGAAGGTCATCCAGGAATCACAGTCTGTGAACACGACTGGGAGTCAAGAGCGCACGTCTTCACCTCAAGGGAGGGGAAAGGTGCTATGTACAAGCGTTACACCCGGCAAGTTGTCCCGGAACATACCTGCTCGTGCCTGCAATTACACGGGACGAGACCGGCTCAACGTGGGGACTGTAGAACCTCGCAAAGGTGTTGGGTGTTGCCCAGCCCGCTGCTCTGCAGATGTCTGCCAAAGAGGCACCACTGGCCAGGGCCCAGGAGGCCGCCACACTTCTGGTGGAGTGGGCTCGTAACCCTGCAGGGGGTGGCATGTCCAGAGCCTGATATGACATCGTGATGGCGTCAATGACCCAGTGGGCGATCCTCTGTTTGGAGACAGTGCTTCCGTTCCACTGTCCACCAAAGCAAACATAGAGCTGCTTGGAGCTTCTAAGGCTCTGCGTGTGATCCAAATAGATCCCTAAAAGGGGTCGTGAGAACCTTGGGCACATAGCCCAGTCGGGGTCTCAGGATCACGTGAGAGTAACCCAGACCGAACTCCAGGCACGATTCGCTGACAGAGAACACCTGCAGGTCCCCTCCCCTTTTGATGGAAGTGAGCACAGTCTGGAGGGCAGTCTTCAAAGAGAGGGCCTTAAGCTCAGCTGACTCCAAGGGCTCAAAGGGAGCTCCCTGTAGACACCGAAGGACTACAGAGAGGTCCCACAAGGGGACGAGGCGCGGTCTGGAGGGATTCAACCTCCTAGCGCCTCTCAGGAACCTGATGATCAAGTCGTGCTTCCCCAAATACTTACCATCTACTGCATCGTGATGATCCATAATAGCGGCTACATACACCTTCAGGGTGGAGGGGGACAGCCGCCCCTCCAGCCTCTCCTGCAGGAAGGAAAGCACTGATCCGACTGCGCATCTCTGGGGGTCTTCGCGTCGGGAAGAACACCACTTAGCAAACAGACGGCACTTCAAGGCATACAGGCGCCTCGTAGAAAGAAGGTCCTTCATCAAGGGAATTCGGGGGGGGGGGCTGTCGCAAGGAGTGTGAGATCCGAGAACCATGTCTGGGTGGGCCAGTAGGGTGCTACTAGGATGATCTGCTCCTCGTCCTCCCTGACCCTGCTAAGGGAAGTGGGCGTCCGCATCCTCAACTATCTCGATGACTGGCTAATCCTAGCTCACTCTCGAGAGTTGCTGTGCGCACACAGGGACCTCGTGCTCCGGCACCTCAGCCGACTGGGGCTTCGGGTCAACTGGGAAAAGAGCAAGCTCTCCCTGGTTCAGAGCATCTCTTTTCTCGGTTTGGAATTGGACTCAGTCTCGATGACAGTGTGCCTCATGAACAAGTGTGCACAGTCAGTGCTGAACTGTCTGAAGGCGTTCAGACGGAGAACAGCGGTTCCACTGAAACTTTTTCAGAGGCTCCTGGGGCATATGGCATCCTCAGCGGCAGCCACACCGCTCGGGTTGATGCATATGAGACCGCTTCAGCACTGGCTTCAGACTCGAGTCCCGAGATGGGCATGGCACCATGGGACACATCACGTGACCATCACACTGATCTATCGCCGCCTCTTCAGCCCTTGGACCGACCTTGCATTTCTACGGGCAGGGGTTCCCCTAAAGCAGGTCTCCAGGCACGTCATGGTTACAGATGCCTCCAAGATGGGCTGGGGCGCCATATGCAACAGGCACACAGCCGCCGGCTCCTGGACTGGCCCGCGGCTGCGTTGGTACATCAACTGCCTAGAGTTGTTGGCAGTACTGCTCGCCCTGCGGAGGTTTCGGCCGTTGATCCAGGGCAAGCACGTGTTGGTCCGGATGGACAACACAGCGACGGTAGCGTACATCAACCGTCAAGGCGGTCTACGCTCCCATTGCATGTCACAACTTGCCCGCCATCTCCTCCTTTGGAGTCAGCAGCACCTCAAGTCACTACCAGCCGCTAACATCACAGGCGACCTCAACACCACAGTGGACGCGCCGTCATGTCAGGTTACCCTCAGGGGAGAGTGGAGACTCCACCCTCAGTTGGTCCAGCTGATTTGAAGTCGATTCGGTCGAGCACAGGTAGACCTGTTTGCTTCCTGGGAATCCACCCACTGCCCGCTTTGGTACGCCCTGACTGAGGCACCCCTCGGTATAGATGCGCTGGCACACAGCTGGCCCCCTGGACTACACAAATACGCATTTCCCCCAGTGAGCCTACTTGCACAGACCCTGTGCAAGGCAAGGGCTGCCTCTGCGACCTTTGTGAAGACAGGAGGGGACAGGCCGAAGGGGAGGACCTTGTACTGGTACGCCTGGCCTTCAAAGGCAAACTGCAGGAAGGGTCTGTGTCAAGGTAAGACCGAGACATGGAAGTACGTGTCCTTCAGGTCTACTGCCGTGAACCAATCTTGATTGCGGATGCTCGCTAGAATGCATTTTTGTGTCAGCATCTTGAACGGGAGACTGTGCAAAGCCCGGTTCAGTACTCGCAGGTCCAGGATTGGTCGCAACCCACCGCCTTTCTTTGGTATGATGAAGTAAGGGCTGTAGAACCCTTTCTTCATCTCGGCTGAAGGGACAGGCTCTATCGCGCCCTTGCGCATAAGGGTAGTGATCTCCGCACGCAAGGTAGCGGCGTTCTTGCCCTTCACTGAGGTGAAGCGGACGCCGCTGAACCTGGGCGGGCGCCTGGCGAACTGAATCGCGTAGCCGAGTCGGACGGTCCGGGTCAGCCATTGCGATGGGTTGGAAAGTGCGAGCCACGTGTCCAAACTCCGGGCAAGGGGGACCAAGGGAATGATCATGTCGGACGTACCAGTGGGTGGGGCCTCGCGGCGGGGCGGAGCTCGAGGTGCCACGTCGAGGGGATTCGAGCCCCCTGGCCGTGCCAAGACCAGGGACATCGAAGCACTTACCTAAACCATTCAGTGTACTCATCTACGCACCCCTCCCTTTTTTTTGCTTTGCCACAGTAATCTTTGACCAATTGAATTTTCTTTTTTTCAAACCATTGAAATACTGAATCAGAACTCCACATCCTTCTTTTTCATTTTCATTGGAGGTATGCCCTGCTAGATGTTTTGCCATGACTGTTCTTAGTTTACATTTCTGAGCCTTACTACCCCCCACTGATGTCATGGCTATGCTATAAGCATCCCTGTATGAATAATTATACACGTCTCTATATTTAAGAATCATTTCCAAGGCTTCTGTAGGCTTCACTACAGGGTTGATTTCTTTAACTAAAGTGCAGACTGTTCCAGGCTCAAAAGCTGTATACACGTAATGTACCATCTCATCTTCTTCTTGACCCTCCCTAGACTTCCTCACCTTTCGCTTTACTTTGAGGGGCCTGAGCTGCGTGCTAGCCCCAGGGCCACCTCACTCCCAGATAATTTAATGTATGGGGCCAATAGGCTTGTCACTCTCCGTATCTGTGTCTGTATCTGTGGTGTCATCGTCAGTATTATCGTTATACCCTATGCGCATCATTTGTTTTATCTCGGACACGGGATATAAAGTCTTGCGTGTTTGGTTTAACTGAGGTTTCTCTTCCGTTTTTTTACTTTTATTTTGGTAGTTCGCTTCTTTCAACTTTTGTTGAAATAATTTGGATGCAGTATTCCTGCAGTTTTCAGTACTGCAGTACAAGTGTGGTAATTTGGATGCAGTATTCCTGCAGTACTCAATACTGCAGAATTCCTGCAGTTTTCAGTACTGCAGTACAAGTGTGGTAATTTGGATGCAGTATTCCTGCAGTTCCCTATCTGTCACTCACTCGACGTTGTGTCGATGTAGTGACACTAGGGGTCACTCTTAGGAGCCCCAAACACCTCTGCTTTTTTTAAAAAAGGCCAATGAGAATTGGCGAGTGGAATTTGCATGCCACTCCCCCAGACATACGGGTATAAAAGGAGCTGGTATGCAACCACTCATTCAGATTTTCTCTTCAGAGCCGAGCGGTTCTATTCATTGAAGCTGAATTCATCCGCGAAGTTCATTCACCTCATCTGCTGGATTCTACAGCACATTTCAGCAGCTTCTCCCCCTCTGCAACCGTGGAGTGCAGAGAACGCCCCTGGGCGCTTCGGCAGAAACAACTAAAAGAGTATATTCTAAAAAGAGTATATTTTCTTTCTAAAAGAGCGGCACACATGGGAAGTCTTTTTAAAGATGCCTTTCCGTTTGTGTGTTATTCCTGGTTGCGGTCGTTATCTCTCCGCTTATGATCGCTGTGTCTTACGTGTCTGGGCGCTGCCCATGCGGAGACATAGTTGGATGGGATGGGTCTTGTCCTCATTGCGAGAACATGACCACGGCAACACTGCGGTCGCAGCTTGCATTCGTAAGAAAGCAAGCCACCCCAGCAGCTCCCCGCCTCGGTCCTTCTACCTACAGGTATGAGGCCATGCCGGGTAGCACTGGGGGTGATTTGGGGACCTCAATGGGACCACCTCCGCCGTGTATCCCTCCACGGACCTCCCATTCCCCAGCACGCTCGCTTGCCCCGGTCGGGCGCTCGGACGAGATCGCCGGCTCATCTCAGGGCGAGTTTGACCTCTCGTTCGGAGCCCGGGAAGAAGACGAGTTATCGAGCACGGCATCAGAGAGCGGGCTCATCCAGTCAGACGCAGAGGCTTCGACTGGGCTTCCTCCTTCGCGAATGGTTGCCCAGTCCCTGGCCAACGCGGAAATGATGGACATGCTTTCCCGGGTGGCTGCGAGCGTCAGGCTAGAGTGGAACCCTCCACTCTCCCCTGAACCCTCACGGCTCGACGATTGGTTCCTGGGCTCGGGGTACCGCCCACGACCACGCGTTCCTTTCTTCCCGGAAGTGCATGAGGAGCTGACAAGATCGTGGGAGGCACCTTTTACTGCCCGGTCCTGGTCTTTCGGCTCCCCTGCTCTCGCTAACCTCGATGGCAGAGCGGCCAGGGGGTATTCGGTGATCCCCGAGGTGGATAAGGCCCTCGCTGTGCACTTGTGTCCGCAGAGTGCTGCCACCTGGCGTGGGCGCCCGAAACTCCCATCCAGGGAAAAAGACGAATAGGAAGGGAACCCCGGTAAAGTAATAGACAATCCAAATAGTACGCACAATGCAGCTAGACACAGTGATGAATATAATTGACAATTCGCTGAGCTATCCGAAGAACAATGGTGGATGGTGTTAGCAGCAGTCAATCAGAGAGATTCAAACTAGAATCACCACTCCGCCGTACCCTGGGGGAGAGGCTGAACGTAAAGCTGATGGTTTCTACATAAAAGCAAGGGTGAATGATGCATATGATATTGAAATTTTGGTAGACACAGCAGCAAAATTGACAGCAATACCTCAAAAATTTGTACCAGATTTGCCACTAACTAGTGAGGTGTTGAATGCAGGTGGAGCTACAGAAGGCATTATAACATTACATAAGACAGAGCTTGTTAATATAGTGCTGGGTCCGCATGAAATACATACCAATGTGTGGGTAGAGGATGTATTACAGCCACTGTTGGGTATAGATGTGTCAAAAAAAAAAAAAAAAAAAATCAAATCAAATCACTTTATTGTCACACAGCCATATACACAAGTGCAATGGTGTGTGAAATTCTTGGGTGCAGTTCCAATCAACATAGCAGTCGTGACAGTGATGAGACATATACCAATTTACAATAACATCAAATTAACACAACACAATTTAAACATCTGTTATACACATAATTACACTCAACAATATACAAATAATAACATACACTGTACAGTATACAATACGCAGTTTTTTTTTTTTTTTTACTATATAGATACACATTATTCAATAAAAATTAAAAATTAAAATATATATTAAAAAAAAGTATATATATATAGAATGTACAGTATTGTAGATGCAATGGCATCATCAGTGGAGCGGTTGTTGCGGTAAGCAAACTGCAGTGGGTCTAGAGAGAGAGGCAGCACAGAGCAGATGTAATCTCTGATTAGTCTCTCAAAGCATTTGCTGATGATGGGGGTCAGAGCAACAGGACGCCAGTCATTTAAACAAGTTATTTTTGATTGTTTTGGAACAGGCACAATGGTGGATGTTTTAAAGCATGTGGGGACTACAGACAAAGAGAGGGAAAGGTTGAAAATGTCCGTAAAAACACCAGCCAGCTGGTTCGCGAACGCTCTGATGACGCGGCCCGGAATGCCATCTGGGCCCGTGGCTTTGCGGATATTCACCCGTCGGAAGGATCGGGTTACATTCGCTACAGAGACGGAGAGTGAACTAACCTCTGTAGCTTCAGCCGCGAGAGCTCTCTCCGTGAGGGCGGTGTTATTTCCCTCGAAACGAGCATAAAAAGTATTTAGCTCATCCGGTAGAGAGGCAGCGGTGTTCATGGCGGAGTTTTTATTCCCTTTAAAGTCCGTGATGATGTTAATTCCCTGCCACATGCTTCTAGAGTTGGTGGTGTTAAACTGTCCTTCAATCTTGCTCCTGTACTGGCGTTTTGCTGTTTTGATAGTTTTTCGGAGGGCATAACTGGCTTGTTTATGCTCCTCCGCGTTCCCGGATTTAAAAGCGGAGGTCCGCACATTAAGTGCCGCGCGAACATCGCTATTGATCCACGGCTTCTGATTCGGATAGATTCGTACAGTTCTGGTCGGAATCACTTCCTCTACGCACGTTCTGATGAAACACATTACGCTATCAGCGTAAAGCTCGATGTCGTCATCAGAGGCGGACCGGAACATCTCCCAGTCCGTGTGATCAAAACAGTCTTGTAGCGTAGAATCTGATTGGTCCATCCAGCACTGGATCGTTCTGAGGGTGGGTGCTTCCTGTTTCAATTTCTGCCTGTAAGCGGGCAGAAGCAGAATGGAAGAGTGGTCCGATTTGCCAAATGGTGGGCGGGGGAGGGATTTGTAGCCATCCCGGAACGGAGAGTAGCAATGATCCAAAACCCGGTCCCCTCGTGTGTTGAAACTAATGTGCTGGTGATATTTTGGTGCGACTGATTTTAAACTGGCTTTATTAAAGTCCCCGGTCACAATGAACGCGGCCTCAGGGTACGCGGTTTCTTGCTCACTTATACTCCCATACAGTTCCTTGAGTGCCCGGTCTGTGTCAGCTTGTGGGGGGATGTACACAGCAGTGATAATGACCGCTGTGAATTCCCTCGGTAGCCAGAATGGTCGACACAGAAGCATAAGAAATTCCAGATCAGGAGAACAGAAAGACTTGATGGAATGTACGTTCCTCTGATCACACCAGGATTTGTTGATCATAAAACATACACCACCTCCTCTAGTTTTACCTGAGAGGTCTTTCGCTCTGTCCGCTCGGTGCATGGAGAACCCCGCGGGTTCAATGTCTGAGTCTGGAATCTCCGCAGACATCCAAGTTTCTGTTAGGCAGATAATGCAGCAGTCCCTCGTCTCTCGTTGGAAAGAGATCCGCGCTTTCAGCTCGCAGAGCTTGTTATCCAGAGACTGAACATTTGCCAGTAGAATAGTGGGTAGCGGGGGTCGATTTGCGCGGCGTCTTACTCTGATGAGAACGCCGGCTCTGTTTCCCCTTTTCCTCTTGCGTTTCCGCGGCCGTGCTGCCCAGACAAAGGGCTCCGCTGGCGTGTTTGTAAACAGCGGGTTGGCATTGAGGAATGTGAAGTCCGGTTTTCGGTGTGAGATCACTGAACCAATGTCCAAAATTGTTTGTCTGTCGTAGACAATAAGGCAGACAACATCCAAGACAAAAAAACATAAGAATTGTAAACAAAACAAACAAAACATTGCTATGTTGTGTCGGAGCTCGCAACGCAGCAGCCATACTTGGCGCCATCTTGAGGTCCCATGTTATGTGAATTACAAGGAAAACTAGTGCTTTCAGGTAATCACATGTGGTGGCAACGGCCATTGAGGCTGTGCTCAGTGGAGAGTCCAGGTGAGTAGCTACCAGGTGAAAGATCACCCTATTTGGGCAGAATTAAAAAATGACTGTGGTCATCTAAACATGCCACCTGTTACATTCATGGGCACACAACCGCCCTGCAATATCCAATTGGCAAACAGGCAGAAGATCAGATTATTCAGGTGGTAAATGACCTTACTAAACAAGGTATTCTAAAAGAAACAACCTCTCCCTGTAATTCTCCTGTCTGGCCAGTCAGAAAACCGGATGGTTCCTGGCGCCTCACAGTAGATTACCAGGAGCTAAATAAATGTGTAGATAAAATTACCCATTGCTTGCTGACCCCAGTACTATATTTCCAGCGGTCATACAGAATGCGAAAATATTTTCAATAATTGACATGTCTAATGGATTTTGGTCCGTAACCATGGTTTGTCACTGTTGTATGTTAAATAAGTCCTAGTAGGAATGCACATATCATCACAGAAACTGATATATGTCACAGTATCTGTGAGCTCGTCCAGATTGGTGTCTGCAGCCTCAAAAACACTCCAATCAGTGTAGTCAAAGCAGGCTTGTAGTTCCAGCTCTGCTTCATTGGTCCATCTCTTTACAGTCTTTACTACAGGCTTAGCTGATTTTAGTTTCTGCCTGTAGGTTGGAAGAAGATGAACCAGACAGAGATCAAAGCTGCTCTGTCAATGATCCAGAATGTTCCTATCTCTGGTGGGGCATGTAATGTGCTGTTTGTATTTGGGCAGTTCACGTGTGAGATTTGCTTTGTAAAAATCCCCAAGAATAATAATAACTGAGTCCGGGTATTGTTGTTCCGTGTCTGTAATTTGATCAGTCAGCTGTTGCAGCACTGTGTTCACACACGTGTTTGGCACGATATACACACTCACCAGAATAAATGAGTGAGTAGAATGTCTTACAGTTAATAAAGAGCACTTCCAAATTAGGACAGCACATCCTCTTTAATGTTGTTACATCTGTACATCAACTTTCATTGATGTAAAAGCATGTTTTCCCCGTTAACTCTGCAATGTCATCCGCTCTGAACAGCTGAAAGCCCGGCAGATGTAACGCACTGCCTGGAATGGCTTCACTCAGCCAGGTTTCTGTGAAGCACAAGGCAGCAGAGTTTGAAAAGTCCTTGTTTGTATGGGTGAGGAGATGCAGTTTATCCGTTTTGTTAGGAAGAGAGTGGAGATTTGCTAGATGAATGCTCGGCAGCGCTGTTCGAAATCCGCGCCGACGGAGCCTGACCAGCGCGCCTGCTTGTCTGCCTCGCCTGCATCTCATAGCGCGTTTAAACAACACAGCTGCACCTCCGACTAAAATGTCCAGCAAAACGACCGAATATTCAAAAACCAGGAAAAGGTTGTCTGGTATATGCTGCCGAATGTTCAGCAGTTCGTCCCTGGTAAAACTGACCGGAAAAATATTACTAAACACAGGACAAACAAACAAAAACAACAGAAGAACTGAAGAGCTACACACCGAGGCGGCCATCCGCGGCGCCATCTTGATGAATGATTATCTGGTTAAGAGTTCATTTTTTATATATTATTTGTATTGTATTGGGACATTGTTACTATTTAATATTTGTGAGTGTGTCTTAAGTTTTGTGTGTGTTATGGCTGTGGTGTATGTAGTCCAAAACAAATTTCCCACACAGGACAATAAAGTATACTCAACTCAACCTTTTACCTTATTTTTATTATTCTCTGGTTATGTAAAGTAAGTCGAATCTGGCCAAAATTATAAGCATAAATTATACTTACAACCTGGATAGAATACTCCCATGTAGTATGTGTAAGCAAGTGAAAAAATACACTTATATACAAAATACACTTATATTTAAGATACATTCTCTTAAAGAAAGTCTAAATATCTTATATGTTGCTTCTCAAGTAAATGTATCTTGTTTTAAGGATTTGTAGACAATTTTAAATGGAAAACAAGTCAAAAACACGTGATAACAATATGATTTTTTGCAGTGAATTTCTTTAATGAATTAAACTTAATAAAATGTATTTCCCCCTTTTAATTCAGTGAATGTCATTTAGAGGTATTTTTAAAAGATGATTTTGTCCTCTTTATTGTTAGTAAGCACGTTTAATACAACCTTTTAAGTCGGGCACAAGCTGAATAATCGGTTAAGAGCTAATGATTAATCACTGCAATAATCGCAGAATAGTTGAATAATCGTTCTAACAATCATTAGTTGCAGCCCTAGTCTTAACTGTATATAATAAATTATTTTTAACTTATTTAATACATACAACACTAATGGATAACAAATGCAATTTTCTTTGTATAACATATTTTGCAGATAACAGCAGTTCAGTCAAAGTTTTATGCATCTCTTGTAAGCAAAATATTATATTTAATACATTGGCTAAAATAAGGAGACAGGGTAATCGCATTTTCTCCATATTTCCACAACATCCCCTTCCATGCAATTATCCTGACTCATTTATGATGTTTCATTCTCAGGCTTAAGTATAACATTATCATGTACATTTCTCCATCTTTTGTAAATGTATTCATTTTTAAATTAGTCTTGTAATATTCCATCTAAATTTTTTCTATTTCTATATTCTTTTCTCTTTTTTCTGCTTTAGCAAACATCCCCTTCCATGTAATTGTTCTACTTTAGTTCTTAATCTTTTACTTTCAGGTTTAAGTCTGGCACACAGGTTTTCTTAATTTTATCATATTTATTTAACACAATGTACACTTCACCATTTGTCAACATGTTCACCTGAAACACATACAGTCAACCCAGGGTCTCTCATTTTTTTGTTTTATAACCCTTTAATCCATACCTTTTCCATTCATAATTTAACCAGAAGATCTATTCTTTGTACTCTGCTTTATTACGGTCAAATTCTGGCTAAATTTATATCTCATTAGTAATTTCATGGTGATAAGCACCAATCAATCACACTTTTAGGGTCTTTACATAGAAACACACAGCCCATCCCACTTAGGGATTGTTCTGTTCCCAGGTTACTTTATATGTATTTTATAGGTGTTCATGCTACAGAAATGTGGTTTTGAAAGTTATTATTTCTGACAAGGTATAGCTTCCTTTATAGCCATTATGTGTGCATCTACATAAAGGGACACTTATTTTGACATGTCAGATGGTAAAACGTACCAAAGCATGCTGGGTAATAGGAAGAAGCTAGTTCATGATGCTGTGAGCACACAGAGACATCTGTGAGTAAATCCAAAACAATCCTTCTATCAAAACCCCTCAGAAAGCAATGGCTGTGAGTTTGAGTTATTTATTTGTTTTACAGATTGTAAGACATTATTTCTTTTCTGAAGCCTTAATTTGTGTGAAGATGTTTATCTTGTCGATAAGCTATACACAAAAGCACAGTGTAACAGTAATTCCTCTAATCTAATATTTGTAGCCTGTTTATACATGTAATCATTTGCACAGTTGATAATGGCAATATTTTCATTTATTTGTAGATTTTAAGTTGCTTTTTGTACTTTATTTGCAGTTTTACACTATTCAACTGTCCATCATCCTGTCAATTTCACTTGTGTGAAAACAATAAAGGAGCAAGAAGGCACGTCATCCTGGCTCTTGAACAGAGTTTGGCTTGCTGTTTATCTGTATTAACGCTGTGGCAGCAAACATATAGAGAACAGTATAGTAAAATGCCATATAATCAGTGGGTGCAGAAGGAACACAGATCTTGCCATGGAGCATGAAATGTGTAGAAAAGAGGAAAAGGCATCATCACAGGCCAGCTCTAAACACTCATCATCATCTTCCAAGACCTCAGTTGCCAGTGCAACTGCAAAAGCCAGAGCCTCAGCCTCAGCTGCTCGTGCCAAGGTGACTTTTGCCAAAAGAGATCTTGAAATGAAGAAAGAGAAAGCTAAGCTAGATCAAGAAAAGGCCACAGTAGAGGCAAACTTGGAAGCTTTGGGAACAGAAAAGGAGGCTGCAGCCAGAAGCTGAAGCTTTAGAAGCAGCAGTGGTGGCAATGGAATGTGATGACCACAGTGAAAGAACCACTTTCATCGCATGTTATATCATTAAGAACAGAAGAATATGTAAAACGATAGACTCAGGTTAGCTCTGATTTTTCCACTCTTCCTCTGCATAGCTCATTGTCTCCCTGCACAAATGTATCAACACCACAGAGTAGGTCTTACAGATAAGTTCTGCACACAATGATGGTGTTATAGTTCCAGTGCAAAAGCAGATCTATGACAGTGATTTTCTATTGAACTCAGTGTGCCCAGCTCCGCTGTTCAAAGTGCCCCATTCTGCCCCTCACACAGTCTTTAAACCCTCTCCTGTGGAAAAACCTAACCACTCAGGTACACCACTTATTCAGATGTTAAGCATCCTTCTTATGCACAAGCTCCACCTTTGATGGACTTTGCCAAGTTTTTAGCACATAGAGAGCTAGTAACCTTAGGGCTTACTAAATTTGATGACAATCCTGAAAGCTTTAGAGCATGGCAGTCCTCATTTTCTTAATACTACACAAGGTTTGGAGCTCACAGCCAGTGAAGAGCTGAATTTACTAGTCAAATGGCTTGGAAGAGAATCATCAGAGCATGTTAAAAGGATTCGTGGTGTCTATGTCACCAACCCTCAAGCTGCTCTCCAGCTGTCTTGGACCAGACTCGAAGAATGCTATGCCACACCAGAGGTGACAGAAAGTGCTCTATTCAAGCGGTTGGATAGCTTTCCTCAACTTTCATCGAAAGACAACATGAAATTTAGGGAGCTTGGTGACCTGCTGATGGAGTTACTTGCAGTAAAAGGAGATGGATACCTGCCTTGACTGATTAAATTGATACTCCCCGTGATATTAATCCTATAATTGAGAAGCTGCCGTCCAACCTACAAGATAAATGGCTGTCAGTTGGATCTCGATACAAAGATGAGAACAAGGTTACTTTTCCTCCATTCTCATTCTTAACTCACTTTGTCTGCTCTGAAGCCAAAGCCAGGAATTATCCTAGTTTTGTTCTGTCAAGCAGTAGCTACACTTACAAAAGATATGAGAGACCCTGTCAAAGCACAGTGATTACAAAGCCCCTGTATCAGTGCACACGACAGATATGTCTACAGCTGCTAAGTCAGCCTCCGCAAACAGAAAAAAGACAACAATCCAGCTAGGCATTTCCCACTCCACAATAGATCTCATCCTTTGACAAAATACAGAGCCTTCAGAAAAGAGACACTGACAGAGTGCAAAAATCTCCTGAAAGAGCCTAAACGATGTTTCAAATGCTGCTTTCAAAATCATGTTGCCAGAGAATGTCAAGTGATGCTTAAATGCACAGAGTGTGATTCTGCTAAACACTGCACAGCTATGCATGCTGATGCTGTCCATCTCTCCTCACTCCGTTCCTGGGTCATATCAATGTGAAAGAAAAATTGAGCTAAGGTGGGGAGCCACTAAGGTGTGTCACTTTTCCCCATTCATTCAGTGGTGCAGCCCATTGTATACAAACTGAAGAAATACTTGGGCTCAAAGTGTTTGAGAAATGATAACAAGTGTGCCATGTCCTTTGATGATGAGGTCTTTCTAAAGACCATGCAGAAGGAAGTCCACCAAGATGAGCAGAATAACTGGACTGCTCTTTTACCATTTAGGTTGCACCGACCGCAGCTACCAAATAACCGAGAACAAACTTTGTCCTGCCTCAGTTCTTTGCAGTGCACTCTGTGTAAGAACCCTGAAATGAAAGAACAGTTTTTTGACTTCATGGGAAAACTCTTACAAAACAAGCATGCTGAGGAAGCTCCACTCCTCCCTAGTAAAGAAGAGCGCTGGTACTTACCCATCTTCGGAGTGTATCATCCTCAGAAATCAAGGCAGATATGTGTGGTGTTTGACTCCAGTGCCCAGCATTACGACATCTCTCTGAATAGTGTTCTACTCACAGGGCCTGATTAAACAACTCTTTGTTGGGTGTGCTCTTATGATTTCAAAAGGACTTTGTTGCCATCACAACTGACATCCAACAAATGTTCTACGGCTTTCTAGTGAAAGAGGATCACAAGAACTATTTGAGATTTCTCTGGCACAAGAACAATGATCAGTCCAAAGAGATAATTGAATACCGCATGAGAGTGCATGTTTTTGGCAATAGTCCATCTCCAGCAGTGGCCATATATGGCCTTTGACTAGCTGCACAGAAAGTTGAACAACGTACGGAACTGACACTTTTACATGGACGATGGGCTTATATCCCTTCCCACTGAATCTGAGGCTGTTGACCTGCTCAAGCGCACTCAAGCATCACTTGCAGAGTCAAATCTTAAGCTCCATAAAATTGCCTCGAACAGCATAACTGTGATGCAAGCCTTCCCACCAGAGGACCTCACTTCAGGCTTCAAGGATTTGAGTCTTGAAGACGAAAGTTTGCCTACACAAAGAAGCCATGGTTTATGCTGGAACATAAGCTCTGATACATTCACCTTCAAAGTGGCTGTTGGTGACAAGAACTTTACCCATCATGGAGTGCTATCCACTGTCAATAGTCTGTTCGACCACTTGGGTTTAGTGGAGCCAGTGACAATCTGAGGAAGAGCACTGCTGAGAGAACTATCCAGTGAGGTGTATGACTGGGACACTTCTTCCTGAAGAGAAGAGAAACAAGTGGGAAGGATGGAAAACCTCACTCTTAGAGCTAAGTAACCTTCACGTTCCACGTACATACATGGAACATTCACTTTCCAAAGCATCATACACTGAATTGTGTATCTTTTCAGATGCTTCAAACTGGGCCATAGGGGCAGTGGCTTACTTACGAACTGTTAATGATGAAGGCAAATGTGAAGTGGGTTTGTTCATGGCAAAGCAATCACTTCAACCTGAGCCTACAATCCCTCGCCTTGAGCTGTGCGGAGCTTTGTTGGCTGTAGAAATAGCTAAACTTATCCTTGCTGAACTAGATCACAAACCGAATGAAGTCAAGTTCTATTGTGACAGCAAAGTGGTCCTTGGATATATCTGCAAAGACTCCAAGCGCTTCTTTGTGTATGTACATAACAGTGTTCTTCGCATTCATCAGACAACTTCTCCTGAACAGTGGCATTATATGCCTACAGATCAGAACCCAGCTGATTTAGCCACAAGATCTGTGGCTGCCTCACAGATCACCAGCACCATGTGGATCAAAGGACCTGACTTCCTCCACAAGCCTCCTCAGTCCGAAAAGTAACGAGCTAATAATGGCTGTAAATCCCACTGTGTGTGTCACTGTGACACTATAACAACCCTCCTACCAACCACAAGAGGGAGCCCTCTCCCGAATACTAACTCTGTACCATTTCTTCTTTGGTTACTTCCTGTTTAAACTATATAAATAACATGCTGTTCCATTTTGACTTTGCAAAGTAGTGTTTACCCTGCCTTACCAAGCGTTTTTCCATTGCCTTTGCTGATTGTTTTCATGTTATGACCATGGCCTGTTTTCCTGGATTTACTGCCTTTTGGATACCCCTTTGTTTTGTTTGCCTTGTTGGACTGTCTTTTTGGTTTATTGGATTATACCGCTTGCTTTATGACTACCTCTATTTGCCTGCCGATTTGGATTGTTTGCTTGTGTTCATAATAAACTTCCAGCACATGGATCCTAACACCGTCTCCATGGCCAGTTCATTACAGTCACAGTCTGGGGCAGTCTCTATCATTTTTTTTGCAAGGAGACTGTGAGTCTCTGCGTGCAACACTGACACATCCTGTGGTCAGACCACAGATTGCAAAGCGCCGGTGAAGCGATGTGGCCGGTGTACAAACTGAATCGTATGATTGTGCTCGATCATTTTAAACACCCAGTCTGACACACCTGTGAGGGCTTGCCATGCATTAACGCAGCAGGACAGCAGGCTTAATGATTAATCTGAAACGACCCCTATCTTGTTATTTGCTAAACGATTGTGTATTTCGGCTCGTAACACCAGCGCATCTTCGGACGGAACTGTGAAAGACAGAACACCATTGAAACGGGGTGGCTGACATGCAAATTGGATTGTATAACCATGTTCGATCGTTTTTAGCACCCAGTCGGAAAGGGCCGTAAAGGCTTGCCTTGCGTCTGCGTAACTGGACAGAGGGCAATTTGGTTTGTTCGTTGTATGATATAATGCAGTGCTCACCATTGGGAAGTGGTTATGCATAACGTGTGGGCTTTGAAGTGGGAAAGAACTCTATTGAAAAAGTGTGAGCGTCTTGTGCATGTACAACTAGCGCTGTACTCATTTTTGCATTCTTTATTGCATGTGATTGAATGTGAGACACAGAAACAACATATTGAACAACATTTTGAACAGCAGTGGGGAAGAGGGGAACAGCACTGTGTCTCTCCAATCGAGCCTTTGTCGGGAAGGACGAGCTCTTTTGTTCCGCTTCATAGGGCTGTGCCCATCAGCAGAGCTTTTGCTGCACAGGGGGGCTTTTCCCCTTAGTGCAGGGCTCGCGCTGAGGTGGCTGCCTTTGTTTGGGCCATGGCTTGCATAGCTTTACTGGCAGTGACTTTTGGCAGTACTGAGGCTGCAGGTGTGAGGTTTTCAGCCAGGTGCTGGCCCGAGATAGAGCGGGAGCAAGTTGGTTGTGATGAAGTACTGCTCCGTTTTGGCATAAAATGTCTCATAGCCTGTGAATGTTGCGGAGTCATGACGTAGCGCTCAGCAAATCTATCCACAGAACCGCCAAAAAAGGCCGGCTGGAGACACCGGAGCATTAAATAGAGTGGCTTTTTCCACATCACACATTTCCATGAGGGTCAGCCAGATGTGACTATCCAAAACCACCAGGTTGTCCATTGACTTGCCAATGGCCTGTGCAGTGATTTTCGTGGCTCGCAGCGCTAAGTCTGTAGCAGTGCAGAGCTCTTTGAACATCTCTGGACTGTGGTCTTGCTCATCCATTTGCTTGAGGAGCTTAGCTTGGAAAACTTGGAGCACCGCCATCACATGGAGTGCTGAACTAGCTTGGACCGCTGCCAAGTATGCTTTTCCAGCCAGTGTGGACGTCAGTCGACACGGCTTGGAAGGATAAATGGGGCGTGATTCCCACGCCCTGCTACTCATCGGGCAAAGATGTGCCGCTACCGCCTCTTCCACAGGGGGTAGTTGGGCATAACCTTTGTCTTCCACATGGTCCACTTTAGTGAGGAGAGTGGAATCGCTGTGTGAGCGAGCTGAATGGGGCGTGTGCCAGGATTTTGTCAGTTCATTATGAACTTCCGGGAAGTCAGTGGGAAATCTGTGGAACATGCAAGAACCATCCATCAAGGCAAGGTTTTTCAGGTTCCTTTGGAGGAGACCACTCGAGGCTGAGCTCTTCGACCACACTTGAAAGGACGCAAAGCAAAGTGTGTATATATATAATCACACACACACACACAAAATATCAACAATATCTTATAAGGATACAAAACTCCTGCCAAAGCACTGCGGGGAATCAGGATGCTGAAGTGGCACATTCACCAGCGAAGCGTCAAGCGGTGAGGTGGAGTAAATGTTCGCCAAAACACTGCAGGGGAGCAGATAGTCGTCTTGTTGCCCTGAAGATCCTGCCAGCTGACTCGTGTATGTCGACGGCGAAGTAGTTGAAGGCTTCTAGATGAGAGATGAATCGCTGTCTTGAAGGAAGAAAATTCTGAGGAAAGGTGTTTGCGCCCACTTTTATACCGGACAGTTTCGTGCCTAAAAGGGCGGGGCTTAAACACCATAGTTAATCCTGGTGTTATTGTAGAAAGGTTTCAACTAGGTCATGTAGAAGGACACTCCCATAGCGTCAGCTTAGTGACGCAATGTCAAGTGTACTGAATCGTAAGGGAACAATTATTTCCTCACACTGGCTAAATTGTTCCACTGTATTATGTTCACATGCACTACAAAAATATCTGTTCTCAAGTACAATTATAAATCACAATTTGCAGTACAAAAACTTTCCATTTAGTAATTTTGACCACTACAATTAATTGCGTAGAGAAATCAACTAAATACCAAATACCTGCTAAAATTATAGTTCATAATTATTAATGTTACAACTATAGTGATTTTACATACATACAATTTTCTCCATCTATGCACTAACCTAACCCATTGCTCTCCTTTTGTTAGAAGCACCATTTCCTAAAGCAGTGGTTTTCAAAGTGTGGGGCATGCCCTGTAGTGGGGGCGCAGAGGTATTGTAAGGGGGCATGGAAGACTGGCCCGTTCTCAAATCTCTTTCACTTTCACACATTCAACAAAAATACTGACAATGAATACAAGAAACAATGTGCGCAAATAATTTTCCTCTGCTTTTCTCCTGCCTTGTTTAAACTTTGGCCTGGCATCGCAGCGCTTCCTGCACGCGCAGCTCTCGACAGCCCAAAGCGTTCATGGTGTCCGGTGCGCTCGCAACGCTTATGTAAACAAGCTGTTATTGTGTGCACGCCAGTTTCAAAAGGGTGAAGAGGTGAATTAACTCTTAAATTTCGGTCTGTTCCTCTCACAACACTATCATATGGCTTCAAAAGTATTTAGATCTAAGAGTGTTATGGACTACTTTAAGGTGCTTTGATGTGTGCTTTTGGAGCTTAGACAGCCACAATCACGATCCTCTCATCCCTCAATCTTGTGTTTCACGGATGAAAAAGTCATACTGGTTTTGAACGACGAGAGTGAGTAAACGATGGCAGAAAGGTTGTTTTTATTTCAGCGGTAATTAAAGTTTGTCAGTATAATTAATCAATTTTAAATTATTGTACAGGGGTCCTGACCACAGCCAACCCAGCGCATAGATGGCACTGTCACGTGATACTTGTTACTTTTTTTAGCGCTGGCCAGGATGGGCCAATCACAGTTGTTTAATATAACTGGATGTTAAGAATTTTTAGAATTGTCCCCCAAGTATCAAGTCAGGTCTGCAGTCGCTGTCTCGATCCAGATCTTCGAGGGGAGAAATAACTGACACAGACACTGAAGTATGCATCAGAGATTTCTAATACTTTATTGTTCAGCACAGCATTCTATACTTTTGCAAGAACAGGAAAAGCAGTACATTAACTACATTATCCAATGAGATCTGTCATTACCTTATTTGAAAAGACATGCATACAGATCCTGCATTAATTACGTAATTGAAACGAAAATATTCTAGAATAGACGAGTTCAACTAGACGGTGTTCAACTTTTGACCTGAGACACTCAGAGGAGTAAAACAAGGAACCCTTGAACTCTTTCATAGTGTATGTGACACACACACTATGAAAATAGGAAAAGAGTACTAGCCATTAAATGTCAGCTTGCTTAGTTATAGATCAACTGAAAAGGTCAACTTTTCTCACAATGCCCACTTTGATCCTGGAAGGATCACTCAGAATCTCAGTTGACTTCGACAGCGTGCAAGTGTACATAATGAAGCAAATCAATATTATGTAGTTTTTGTCCATTCTCTGACCCTCCTAATTCTCAAGTTCCAGGTTAGGCGCTGCGTGTTCAGCTCCTCCAGTACTTTCACCGTTCGCTTTCGAAATAGTCGGACTCTCCTCAGGTGCAGGTTTCACTTGGCTTGCGTGTATCCACTGTGGTTGAAGATTCATTAGGACTCCAGTTCTGGTCACCGCCAGGACAGTAGCTGGGCCCAGATACTTTGGCTCCCCCAACTTAGTAGGTTTTAGACACCTGATCAGGACCTGTTGACAAATGGGTGAGTAGGGCTATCTGCAGGCAGAGGGAGAGACATCACCATTTATGCCATTTAATTTCTTAATGAGGGAATCCAAATATTCTGCAATTATCACCTCCGTGTCACCTGTGGAGAGAGCGCCAGCGAGGCCTTTGACCCATGGGGTCGGGAAAGGCCTACCCATTAGTATTTCAAATGGTGAGAGCTTAACGACAGCAGATGGTGACATTCTGAGCTCAGTCAACACAGCTGGCAATACATCTACCCATGTTGATCTTGTTTCAGTACACGCCTTGTGTAGGCATTCTTCCAGAGTGCAGTTAGTTCTCTCCTCCACACCGTATAACTGTGGATGGTAAGGTATGTTAAAATGCCAGTTTATGTTTAGTTCTTTTGCTAAGAGCTGTTACCTTTGAAACAAACGGTGTGCCATTATCACTTTCAATGACCGACGGGATACCGAACCTCTGTATTATTTCTTTGGCTAAAATTTTAACCACGGTCTTAGTATTTTCCCCTCGCACACGGGAAGGCTTCCATCCACTTGGAAAAGCAGTCCACAATGACTAATAATAATTTGTTTCGACACAGTAGCATGTGGGTAAAATCAATTTGCAGATGTTGGAATGGTAGTTCCGGATGTGGTAACGAGTCATGTTTTATAGGCTTATGTCTGTTATTCTGTGCACATGTTAAACATGAATCCAAGATCAAATTTACCACATTCCGCACCTGTTTATGCAATAAGTTTGATTAATCGACTGGATTACATTTTCTTTTGACACATGAGAAATACCATGATATTGTCGACAAGAACCACTATGGCTGTTTTAGGCTAGACGCCCTTGTTTGTCTCGTAAACAAATTATTTTGATCTAGTTTTACTTCATTAGAGGTCCAGTATTGGAGATCAGATTCAGATGGATTAGCCTGCAACAATTTCATGTCAATATCTCTAACTAAAGTAGATTGCACATTGAAACAGATTCATCAGCTTGATTTAGATCACGGCTTACCACAACTTCCTTCGCTGCCCATTTCATAACCTCATCAGTTAATCTGTTTCCCCTTGCCTCCTCCAACTCTCCTGTCATGTGTCCTGCTACTTTTATTACAGCCAATTTAGCAGGCAACTGTGCTGCTCTCAGGTGTTCTGCTACTAGGTTATGATGGGATATCGGCTTGCCCTCGACTGTCTTAAAATCTCTTTCTTCCCACATATGGGCAAAATCGTGCACCACCCCATATGGGTATTTTGAGTCTGTGTATATATTTGATTGATCTTTAGCCAATTGGCATGCTCTGATCAATGCAAACAGCTCAGCTGCTTGTGCGGATTTGTATGGAAGCGAATATGTTTCAATAATATGATATGGAAGATCAGTTACGGCATAACCACACCAGTATACAGCATCATTCAGTTTTGAACATGACCTGTCTATATACCAGTGATCCCCCTCCTCCAGGGTGGACGAAGAAACGTCTGGCCTGCAAGAGGTGGATGCATGCAGACGATCTAAGCAATCATGTGAGTCATCAGAAAACTGGCCATTGGTTAACAACTTATGCAATGACAAAGTTGGACCATGCACAACGTAGGTTGGTTTAATAGTCAGATTTGCAGTAGCCAACAAAATAGCCTCATACCCCGATCGACGTTGTGCTGTCATGTGTTGTGTAGTAATATTATGCATAATTGCTCCTACCTGATGCGAGGTGTGCACAGTCATAGGGTGTGAAAGAACAATGTGTTCTGCATTTTGTACCATCAATGCCGCAGCAGCAACCGCCCACAGACACGCAGGGAGGCCTTTAGCAATTGCATCTAATGTCTTCGACAAGTACGCCACCGGTCTATACATTCCACCATGGGACTGGGCGAGGATCGCTGCTGCTGTGCCTCCAGCCTCATGCTTGTACAGATGGAAAGGTTCACTATAGTTTGGCAGACTAGAGCTGGTGGGGAACTTAGACTGTTACGCAAGTGCTTGAAAGCCATGTCCATTTCAGTAGTCCATTTCATGGGTTCTTCGGCCCCTGAGATTGCGGCCTCTCTCAATATCTTGTCATACAATGAGCAGTTCGGGACCCAGGCTCAACAATAATTAACTAAGCCCAGAAAACTTTGCATTTGAGTCTTTGTTGTCAGATGCTGAAAGGTGGTTACTCTCTTGACTATCTGTGGAGAGACGAACTGTTCCTTTCTGCAGCTCATGACCCAGATAGTCAACTCTCGGTTTCACCCATTGCAGCTTGTCTTTTGACACCTTGAAACCAGCCCACGCTAGTACATTGCAAACAATCGTTGAGGCAGCAGTGCATGATTCAGTGTCCGGGCCGGAAACCAGGATATCGTCAGCGTATTGCAACAGACAGGTCTGTGATGACGGCTTGGTGTCTTTCAAAGTAGCGTCCACCACAGCAGAGAACACAGCAGGTGAGTCTCTAAATCCCTGGGGCATTCTTGTCCACGTGTATTGTCAGCCTTCATACGTGAACGCGAACAGGGGCTGCGTGACAGGTGAGACTGGCACACTGAAAAAGGCAGAACACAGATCAATAACAGTAAAATAAGTGTGGTCTGCTGGAACAGAATTAATAGTTGTGTACACATCTGGCACCACAGGAGACAATGGAACAATTAAATCATTAATTTTCCTCAAATCTTATGTTACTCGCCATGTACCGTTAGCCTTTTTGATGGGATTGATCGGTGTGTTATATGGTGAATGGGTTGGTTCCAATATACCTTGTGACAGCAACCATTGTATTATTGGACCATTACCTTCTTCCTTTTCTTTTGAGAGTGGGTACTGTTTGCAGTACACTGGTATGTTAGACTGAAGATTAGCCACGTATGGCCTAACATCAATTAGGCCAGCCTCATCTTTGCAGGCAGCCCACAATGCTGGGTTGACATTGAGTAGTTCCTGTTTCACATCAGAAGACTCCACAGACATTCCGCTGAGCACTTCACCACAAGTTCCTGTACACAGACTGAAAATACACTGAAGGAAATAAAAGTTGCAGGGAGTTACAGTCAAATGATATCTTGGCACCAATTTTGTGCATCAGATCACGCCCCAGTAAGCAGAATGGAGCGTCAGGTAGGATGACAAAATCATGCATTTTGAACAGAGTTGGGTTATCTGGGGAGGTAACGGGCAATTTTGGTGTCATTTGACATTTCACAGGGATGCCGTTAATTTCCACAGAGTTTATGGTATGTCCTGTAATCAAAGCCCTCATAACAATTCCCCGCCAGGGAACTTTTAGAACGTATAGGGTTTATGATCAACATACAGCTCAAGAAAGGGCAAGGTAGAATCATCAAAACGCAAAATAGAAGGTAGAATATATGTTGAGGGCTTACCGGCATGTTATAGCAATTTCTATCATTCTTACCTTGTACAACTTGTGCCATTACTGGGGTTGGTTTAAGTTTAGTTGGGAATCCCATTGTGGATCTTCCCACCCACTTTTAACCATCTATTTGGCCTCATTCATATATTGATCGTCAAATGAGCCACCTCTGGGGTACGGATCTAATTGTGTTTTTCCCTCTGACCAACCAGCCAAATTACTGATATACGGCTCAGTATTATAACCTTGATTATTACGAAACATCCATTGTTTTGGTGTTTCCTCCAGTAGAGAACAGCTTGTCTCCTGTATGAGTATTCAGGTATATAATGGTTAAACAAGAAGAATGAAGCAAGTTAGTAAAAATGCTATCCGGATGGAGAACAGGACAGCAGACCATTATACATTTTTTCTGAGAATATAATCTCCTTCCCATTCAATCTGATGTAGGGCTTTACTGGTTGTTTAGATCAGTGTTACTATCACAAATAATTAATTATTTCTGTAGTTATTAATTAATATTTAAATTAATCAATTGAATATAACTCATTAAAACCTCATATGGGGCTCCAGTAAATGTAGTGTGCTACGTTTAGGATCAAGTTTGGTTATTAGCAATAATTAATAATTATCAAAGATAATTACTAATTATTAAAATCAATAGAACATTGATGAGAATCAATGTTAGCTTTTTTAATCCTTTAAAATCAACAATTATCAAAGATAATCGTTAATTGTTAACATCGATGAAACATTAAAATTAACACTAGCTTATTGATCATTTAAATTCAACAATCATCAAAGATAATTATAAATTATCAAAAATCAATAGAATATTAATAAGGATTAACATTGACAGGGCACCACCCTGAAATCAGGGACTAATAACCAAATAGTAAAACAGTCTCAATATTAGATTGTTTTCTTAGGAAAATCGACATCCGAAGAATATCGATTTTCGGGAAAAAAAACAATGAATGAAGGTTTGAAACCGAGCACTGACATCCCGTCAGCATGACACAGGTGTATGCAAAACAAACTAAAACACTTCTCTTTGTAATATAAACAAAGTTTATTTATGCAGTAATATCAATTAATAATTAATACAATGCAGTCAATAAACTTCCGACTTACAACTACAAACTAAACAGTGATATGATTAGATATGGAAATAAAAATAATTCTATAACACAGAGTGTGTGTGTGTGTGTGTGTGTGTGTGTGTGTGTGTGTGTGTGACAGTGTGTGTGTGTAAGGAGGGACGCGCACAAAATAGCGGACGTGACTCTCGTGGAGAGTATGTCACGCGAGACTTCCGGCCAGGGAATATGGCCGCGAATGGGGGCGGAGATGGCGTCTACCAGTTACCGCGTATATCCACTTGTACGATAGCTTAGGGACAAAGCTGGGCTTTAGCATTTAAGCTATCTACGAGCCAAAATGTGTGCCAGAATGTTTGTGAGGGGTCGGTTGCCTGCGTGTGTGTGTGTGTGTGTGTGTGTGTGTGTGTGTGTGTGTGTGTGTGTAATTAGTACGAGAGAGAGAGAGAGAGAAGTGACAGCCCTAAAGCTGATTTCGCGATCGTGGGAGAGAAAGCAGCTGTTTTGTTCATCGCTCAGAGACGCGGTGGACGGCTCGTAAACAGTTATTTGACTCTTTAATGGATGAACTCAGCTGCGGTCTCACCCGCGATGGCGAAATTGCACAACAATCCAATTTGGTTGGACCACAATACAGCAAAACAAAATCGTGATAATTTATACCCTGAGTATTAATAATGAGCGGACATGGCGATCCGTAAACTGTACAAGCAAAAACCTTGAAACACAAGAATAACACACTATAATATTCTATCTCTGCCCAGACGTAAACCTCTTACTTGAATCGCATGAGGACATAGGTAGAATGTGTTTTCCTCCGTCCTTTAACTCTGACCCGGTTCCTTGAGGCTCGTGTGATGACGGGAGGCCGTTTCCTCGCTCTGTCGGCGGGCACGGCTGTTGATTCTCGGCGGGCTGGCGGAGAACTCAGAAATGTCGACTTGATTGAAGATGGAAGAGAAATCTTTAATCTCTTCACTTCTGTAGGCAAACGGATGAAGATGCGAATTGCTCGGCGGTCTCCTTCGGATCCGTTAGAGTGTTCGGTTGAACACAGAGTAATCTCAACTCGTCCAGCGAGATGGAGATTGTATGGCCACAGTTTCAAGTCGGACGTTACTTCCATGTGCACCTGAGAGCAGCAAAAAGAGCTACGTCTATATTCGGTGAACAAAGTTGCTGGAAGTCACTCACGAAACATTTTAGAGGTATTTCAACTACTGATGATGTCATGTTTGAGGGACGTTCTGTTGTGTGCCTCATCCAATAGGAGTTGAGAGTTCGATCCTTTAGTGAGCAAGGCTTCATGGATTTGTAGTCTGTTTTGGACTCCCTTTGATTGATTTTGGCGCGATTTTTATCAGTAAGATTTACGACATGGAATGTGTGGGGGCTGAGTTAGGGTTTACGACTTGTGTTAGGCCTGCCTTTGTCTTCTATCTGAATACATGAGGCCTAACACTGAATAAGGCTACCGTCCACTCCACTGTGAAGGACTCCCAGAGAAATTTAACTTTGAGATTAGAATCTCTTTCTTATTTTTCAAAATAAGTCTACCGTCAACCCTTAAAAAGAGGACTCCCGACTGTAGGTGTGACTGTCAAATTCTCTACCAAATTTTGCGTGTAATATTTAAGCAGACAGGAGTTCTTAAAATTGTATATAATCTTGTCCTACCTGTCTGGAAATATCCCACTCGCTGACACCAAGGCTGTTAGGAATTTTTAGAATTGGCCCCTAAGTATCAAGTCAGGTCTGCAGTCGCTGTCTCGATCCGGATCCTCGAGGGGAGAAATAATTGACACAGACACTTAAGTATGCATCAGAGATTTCTCATACTTTATTGTTCAGCACAGCATTATATACCTTTTATAAGAACAGGAAAAGCAGTACATTATCCAATGAGATCAGTCATTACCTTATTTGAAAAGACATACATACAGATTCTGCATTAATTACATAACTGAAACGAAAATATTCTATAATAGACGAGTTCAGCTAGACGGTGTTCAACTTTTGACCTGAGACACAAGGAACCCTTTCCACATGACTTCTGTTACTGACACACACACACACACACACACACACACACACACACACACACACACTATGAAAATAGGAACTGAGTACTAGCCGTTAAATGTCAGCTTGCTTAATTATAGATCAATTGAAAAGGTCAACTTTTCTCACACTGGATGAGGGGCACAACATTTTTTCTTGTTTCAAAGGAGGGCATGTACCAAAAAAAATTGAGAACCACCACTGTCCTAAAGGAATGTAAAAAAAATAAAAATCCAAGCTCTTGTAAAGTTAGCTCTGAGTCGTAAATTTTCTGCCAATTCCAAGGCACAAACTATGGTTCAGAGATTTCCTGTGTGATGATAGACTTACATGAAACTCTGCTTTGCTTATTTATATTTGGCCATTGTTGTTCATCCAATTTGACCAAATTGACAATGCATATTAGAATTTCTTTCTTCACACTTTGTGATGTTATTCTGCATTTCTCCCGCAATCCTCTAATAGAGTTCTAGCAATTGTTCCTTTTGACCAATTAATTCCTTTTTTCTTTATCTGGTCAGAACATTTTTCTCTTTTTCCATTAAAGCAAGATTTAAGGCTCTCTAGCTTTGTCCCAGGGCCCTTGGGTTCGGCTAGCAACCAACTTGCATGTCATCCACAGTCATTTCAATATGGCATGAACATAAAATTAATGATGCTAGTGCCAAGCTGTTTTGAATAATTCAAATTATTCACATATTCCTTGGATTCTTTTTGTTTTACCTCTGCTACTAAAATCACCAAAGGTTCTCTCTTCTCCATGCCCTGTTTTGAGTCATCTCTCTGACATTAAAAACTTAATCCATTTGGTTCCACTTTTGGTCTAGTCACACTCACAGGCCTCAGACTTACTGCCTCCTATCCCTCGAGACATTTTTACTTCAACTTTGCTGATCCTGAATTCTTAGCAAACTGCCTCTTGTTTCCTCATCCTGCACTTTAAAAATACTGCAGTTTAAAATACTGATCAACAAGATCCTCAATGCTACAGGTAAGTTATAATTTATTTCTTAATTCTTTTTTAGATCTAGGCTTTATTACCGCTCTACTTCACCAAACATATTTTATGGAAAATTCCCAAATAACAAAATTTTGTCCATTTATATGCCTTATCGCATTTTAGCTTTACTGGTTACAGCAATTGCCTCTTTCGTAAAAATTTTCCATGTACAACATTTATGAACATAATTTGCTTTTTTATTTTGTTATTAAATTAGTCTTAGTTGTAATAATTCCTTTTTTGCTATGTACCTCAATAAACTTCATAAGGTTTCTTTGTGTTTCTCATATTCTTTTGTTCCAAGTACATTTTTAGATTTATTTTCATTTCACCCAAACTACATTTTTCTTATCACAAAAAACATTTTTAAACATTTGATGGTATGATTGTAAATTATTTAGATTTTATCATTTTCTAATCATTAAATCATTAAAAAGTTTCTTAGAATGTTTGTCATCTAACCTTATCCAGCCAAAATCTCCTACTTGACAATTTTCTCCTCGGTCTTTCGAATAATATCTGTAAAGTTAATATAAATTACATAAATTACATCTTCAATATATTTTATCACATCTTAAATTATTACAATTTGCTCTAAACAAATTTTTAATATCCTATTGCTCTTTCTGAAATCTCATTGCTCTCATAAGCATTATGTAACAGTATGCTTTATGTACCACTATGTGTCTTTCAGTTAAATGTTTTTTTTTAAACGAACTTCCATTCTTCTATTATCGATGCATATGCTCTCTGTTCATTCTCGTACAATTATTAACTCTACTGATCCAATAATTGTTTTTGCATTAGTTTCTTTCAAAGGTTTTGCATCCTGAAAATATCTAATAACCACTTTTGATTAATTCTCTCCTGGACTATAGAGAATGTGAAGTTGACATCACACGTGTTGAATTTTGGGTATCTGACATCATTTTGTTTACGCGCCATGTTGTGAGGACCCCGCTGCCTTTCTGCTAGTGAGTTTGAGGCAAGTGTTTTGATTTTCTGTCATGATTCTGAAAAACATCGCCATGATAAGTAATTCCTGCAGCATTAAGAACTGCCATAGTAAGTTACACCATCGTTCAGAGAGAAAACTGGACAATGGAATACGTTTTTTCGCCTTTCCTATGTGTATGACTGTGCTTTCACAGTTTGCAGGCTTTTGACTTAGCATATCTTGCACCCAGCCACTGCAAAACTGTTCATGAGCTTCTAGGGATTTGTAACATTTAAACTCATGCAAAGTGTATGCACTCAGTCCAAAAACAAGATAGTTTACAATGTCCGGGTATGTGAGTGGAGGTAGTGCATCGGGGTCTGTAATCCAGTTTTGGGCCACCAAGTCATATGGATCTATGTTGTTTATCGTCCTTAGTTTGTCCAAGTACCGTTGCGTGGCATTGAGATTCAATTTCTCCCGGTAGGGTCCCTTTTTCTTTACCCTTTTTCATCTCTTCCCTTCTCCATCAAGATTTGAATAATTTAAGCAACTATTTAGCCAAACAAAACAAAAGGCAAGCAGGTATCGGTAACGGAGCATGATCCTCACAAGATGGCGCCCCCTTCCCAACATGGTGTGACATATCTTCACATTCTCTAGTGTTCCATAAATCGCTTCTTATAGTTCGTTTATATCCCTTATGCATACAATTTTCACATTTTACTCTGATTTCTCTATATATACACTATATTGCCAAAAGTATTCGCTCACCCATCCAAATAATTGAATTCAGGTGTTCCAATCACTTCCATGGCCACAGGTGTATAAAATGAAGCACCTAGGCATGCAGACTGCTTCTACAAACATTTGTGAAAGAATGGGCCACTCTCAGGAGCTCAGTGAATTCCAGCATGGTACTGTGATAGGATGCCACCTGTGCAACAAGTCCAGTCGTGAAATTTCCTCGCTACTAAATATTCCACAGTCAACTGTCAGTGGTAATATAACAAAGTGGAAGCGATTGGGAGTGACAGCAACTCAGCCACGAAGTGGTAGGCCACGTAAAATGACAGAGTGGGGTCAGCGGATGCTGAGGCGCATAGTGCGCAGAGGTCGCTAACTTTCTGCAGAGTCAATCACTACAGACCTCCAAAGTTCATGTGGCCTTCAGATTAGCTCAAGAACAGTGCGTAGAGAGCTTCATGGAATGGGTTTCCATGGCCGAGCAGCTGCATCCAAGCCATACATCACCAAGTGCAATGCAAAGCGTCGGATGCAGTGGTGTAAAGCACGCCGCCACTGGACTCTAGAGCAGTGGAGACGCGTTCTCTGGAGTGACGAATCACGCTTCTCCATCTGGCAATCTGATGGACGAGTCTGGGTTTGGCGGTTGCCAGGAGAACGGTACTTGTCTGACTGCATTGTGCCAACTGTGAAGTTTGGTGGAGGGGAGATTATGGTGTGGGTTTTTTTTCAGGAGCTGGGCTTGGCCCCTTAGTTCCAGTGAAAGGAACTCTGAATGCTTCAGCATACCAAGAGATTTTGGACAATTCCATGCTCCCAACTTTGTGGGAACAGTTTGGGGATGGCCCCTTCCTGTTCCAACATGACTGCGCACCAGTGCACAAAGCAAGGTCCATAAAGACATGGATGAGCGAGTTTTGGTGTGGAAGAACTTGACTGGCCTGCACAGAGTCCTGACCTCAACCCGATAGAGCACCTTTGGGATGAATTAGAGCGAAGACTGCGAGCCAGGCCTTCTCGTCCAACATCAGTGTCTGACCTCACAAATGCGCTGCTGGAAGAATGGTCAAAAATTCCCATAAACACACTCCTAAACCTTGTGGAAAGCCTTCCCAGAAGAGTTGAAGCTGTTATAGCTGCAAAGGGTGGGCCGACATCATATTAAACCCTATGGATTAAGAATGGGATGTCACTTAAGTTCATATGCGTCTAAAGGCAGATGAGCGAATACTTTTGGCAATATAGTGTATATATACACACACACACACACACACACACACACACACATATACTTTTTCCAATTTAGAATATGTATTTTGTCTATTTTTTCAGCTTTATTTAATTCAATTATTCTTCTTATTCAAGCTAATTTGTACAGCTCATAATTTCCTCGTGCTATTTCACTGCTTTCTTTAAAGTGGCCTGTCTGATAAATAACTATGAAGTAAAAATTTGATCAGTTCATTATTTTTTCCAGAGCTTACCGTGTTCAATCGGTTTTCCTTTAAATATAATATATCCATTTTCCTTCCAAATTTTCATTAATTCTTGTCTCATATTTGCTATCATTAGTTTGTAACCTGAAGCTCTCACAGCTTTTCCAAAGTTCTTCACCATGCCTATAATTCTCAGTGACTTGCTCTGTCTGGTACAAGCATTCCTTCTCTCTGATGTCTCTTGGCTGCTCCATGCCCAGTGAGCCTCTCGTTCTAACAAAGTATTTTTGATCCATCAGTGTAAACATCTCAAGTTAGGATCTAGAAATACATTTTTCCATTGCTGCCAACTTGTTTTTTGATCTTTTGCCTTCTAAGACTTTGTTCTTCGTTCTTAGCTGCCATTACTGTTTGTCTGTATATCGTAATCTCTTGGCTACGTGCCATACATTGAAGCACACGTATCCTCACTCCGGATTTTCCAACTATCAGTCATCATTTTGAATTGGTACATTGCTTTTCTCATTTCTTATTATTAATTGTTGTCTAATAGGATTTCTTTTTAAATCTACTTTCAAAGTTTTTCGTCATTTCAACCCTATAATTGTCCTGAACACAAAATGGCTTCTTTTAACTTCTGCATTGCTTCTGCTTTTTCAGTTCAGTTTAACTGAC